>NC_056742.1:166881179-167184929 GCF_019279795.1 Protopterus annectens | reverse complement strand
TAAAAGAAGATAATATGATATATGCAAATGACCCCTTAAGGACATCAGGTGTTCACCTACATGGCATTTTTAAATGCCCATGACTTTTTTCTTTTTAAGACACCTTAATGGTTATGGACATCAGCTGGCTACTCCACCCTTGTGTTTCTAAAGGTTATCCAAACAGTCCACTTATGCTGTGCTGATGAAGTGATAAGAAAACTGAGCCATGCATTTCCACAGCTAGTGGGGTTTGGCTTTATTGGCCTGAATTTGTCCATTAAGAGACTTAATAAGAAAAAAGTCATGCGCATTCACAGCTGCCATATAGCTGAAACACCTGATGTTCTTAAGGTGTCATTTGCTTCACCCTCATGACCAAACCACACCAACCGTGGCTAAATCCAGCATTACCCGCACCCAGGCATGCATTATTGTTTAAATATGGAACACTTGCTAAAAGTTGTAGTTAGAAAGGTCATGGCATGGTTGAGGTGTGTTGTTTTATATCCGGCACATGTTTTGCTGATACAGCTGTGTGATTCATTATTAGTTACTATAGAAGGTTGCTTAAAATTCTCAACAGTTAGTGTGTTCATAGGTTCATAGGTTGGTACTAAACTATCAGCCCTGGGGCCTATACAAGCCTAGCCATAACAATTCCCTGGTTATTTCTTCCCACACTATTTACTTCCCTGGATCCCTGTCTAACAGGGCGACTGACGTGATCCTCGCGGTGAATTTCCTTTCTCCCATCCAATCGTCAAGGTTCCTTTTGAAGAAGGCCAAAGAGGCACTCTGCATGACATGTATGGGCAATTTATTGCAGAGTCTGGGGAGTCACTGGGTCAGGAACCTATCCCTCCAGCATGTTTTGTTTATTGTGATGTCAAGGTTTAGATCTCTGGAGCGTGTGGCTCTGAGGGATTGGGATTTCTTTAAGTGCAGCATGTCCAACAGCTCTGGGTTTGACATGGCCTTGTATGTTAAGCAGAGATCGCCTCTGAGTAGACGATATGCGACAGAGTATAGCTGGAGTTTTTTAAGGTGGTCAGCATAGAGCATCTGCTTTAGGCCTGTGATTCTTTTAGTGAGGTGTTTCTGTGGCCTTTCCAGTTGTTGCAGATGTCTTGAGAGGTACATACCAAACGGGGCATTGTATTCTATAATGGGTCTAATGAGGGATGAGTACAGTGGGACAATGACCTCCTTTTTTCTGGATGAAAACCCTTAGTGATGAGGTGTACCACATAGAAGGATTTCCTGACTGTTGTGGCGATGTGGTTATTGAAGGTGAGACCACTGGCCACCTGTGTCTCTAAGTCTCTTATCACACTTTCGGTGTTTAGTGTACTGCCACCTATATGGTAATTCACAGATACATGTTTTTTTCCCAAAGGGGATAACTATACATTTCTTGGCATTGAGCTTGAGCCCATGGCTCTGGCACCAAGCATCTGTTTCTGTAAGGCCGTTTTGTAGAGTATCCACATCATTTGGGGATTCAATAATGGCTCCCAGTTTGCAGTCATCTGTGAACTTTGTTAGCCAGAGTCCCTTAGTGTTGGCCTGTACTTCAGAGAAGTAGATGCCAAACAAGAGCGGTCCCAGGACTGAACCCTGAGGTACTCCACTTGTCACTTGTCTGGAGCTGGATTTGGAGTTGGCTACTTTTACAGTGTGGGTTCTATCAGTAAGCCAGTTAGCAACCCATTGGGTGACGTAGGGATTAATGCCCAACTTAGTAAGTTTATCTATGATTCCAGAGTGGGGGATGTTGTCAAAGGCCTTGGCAAGGTCTAGATAGGTTGTGTGGACCACCTTACCCTTATTCATGGCTCTGGAGACTGATTCGAAGAAGTCGATCAGGTTCAGGAGACAAGATCGGCCCTTCACGAACCCAAACTGGGTGGGGTCCAGTGTTTAAAGGTTGCCAATGTCTTTGTTTATAAGTTCCATGATAATACGCTCCATGGCCTTGCAGATAAGGCTTGTCAGACTGATGGGACGGTAGTTTCCGGGGTCCAAAGTGGATCCCCCCCTTATGGAGTGGGATAACTGTAGCTCTGCGCCACTCAGTGAGCACAAAACCTGAGGTGAGGCTATGATTAAACATGACACTTAGGTGAGGTGCCAGTTCATATTGTAGTTCATGTAGTACACAGCCCGGGATGTCATCTGGTCCCATGGATGCTGTATTCTTAGCTTTGGAGAGTGTGTTTTTTTTTACCTGTGTGGCTGTTATCACCGGAATTTGGCAATCTTCCAGTATTGAGATGGGCCATTTAGGGGGTGAGAGGGGGGTGAAGTTGGCACTGAATCTATCTGCCAGGATATTGGCAATATCCTTGGGATCAGTATATTTAATGCCATTCTGTTTTAGCTCAGAGCAGATCTGAGCATTGCCATTTAGATTCTTGACATAATTATAGAATACCTTGTGGTTGTCTTTGGAATCTTTGGCAATATTATTTTCATAACTAGCTTTGGAGGATTGTATGAGGGATCTCAGTTTCTTACTGAGGCTGGTAAGGGAGTTTTTTTGCATCCTGGGATTTTCCTCTTTTCTGCAACAGTTTCTTCTTTTGTTGTAAAGTTTGTTTATGGCAGGGGACCACCAGATTGGCTTCCTTTTTTTGGATGAGAGCATCTTGGTTCTATTTGGGATGGCACGATTCATGCATGAGTGTATGTGCTCATACAGTGCCTTAGTGTAGGATTCAGCAGTTGAACTTTCAGTTTCCGTCTGCATGGGTGTCATGAAGTTTGTCACTTCTGACTTGAGTAGCATGAAGTTGGTTTTGGAGAAGTTTTTTATGGAGGTTTCCTTACTGGGGGGGGGGGGGGTTGGGATGTGGATGTTAAGGGTTATTAGCTTATGGTCAAACCTGACTAACGAGGGGGTGACCATAGGTGTGGAGCATCGATTTCCCATGTTGGTAATGCCCAGGTCTAGGATACTGGAGCCCCTGGTGGGAGTATGGATTAGTTGATCCAGGGCGTTGGAATTTATGAATTCCAAGAACCGTTGGGCAAAGGTGTTGGTACATGAGTAGTTTTCCCAGTTAATGGCAGGGTAGTTAAAATCACCCAGTATTAGGGTGTTTGGTTCTATCTTAATATTTTCCAGTATGTTTAGAAAGGTGTGAAGTGAAATGTAATGGCGGAGCCAGCAATTTTTATGAAATAGTGCTCCTAGGCTCCTGGCCCATGTGAATCAGTGCTCTACCCCTTTTGGCAACAAATAAGTCAGACAAGGAACTGATAGTCAAAACAGAGTTCATTTGGGAAGTGTGGCTGTTTGCATCATTGCATAGGTTGATGTAGACACCAGAATGGTGGATCTTACTGTATGACAGATGTGCTTATGAACAAATAACATAAGCCTACATGTCACTACAGTTTCAATAAGAAAACGATAATAATGTACCATGCTTGTCTTGAATGTGGGCAATGTTTAGGCAGGCACGTACACATACTGCTCCACAGAAATAAATGAGGGAGATAGCCAGGAGAGTGTCCAGGCCTGGTGATGAATTGGATGTACAAATCTAAACATAGAACAGAAACACACACACACACACACACACATACATACATACACACACACACACACACACATACATACACACACACATACACACACACACACACACACACACACACACACACACACACACACACACACACACACACACACACACACATACATACACACACACACACACACACACACACACACACACACACACACACACACACACACACACACACACACAAGCAAGCAGAGGGCGTTTTATACTTAAACAATAGCTTTGAATCCTTGAAATATGAAAGGAAAATAATAGTATATAATGCTGGAGGTCTCGGGTTCGAGTGCCAGAAAAGAGAGAATATATCCCATTCATATTTTTCTTTGTATTTATACATAGAATGGTCACTGAGGTCTGCATTAGGCAAGATCAAGAAGATACCTTCCTGTAGATGTGGGAGACTCCTTTTCAAACAGTGAGAGGGCACATCTCTTCCCAGAACTGTCTCAAGCATAACTCTATTATCAAAGTACAGTCTCTCTTATAGAATCTTAGTTACTACTTTTTTATATAAATTTGAGACAATATAGGTATTGCAACACAGTATTTTGCAGTATTTAGGGAAGTTTAGAAAATATTTTGTGTCCTTAGAAAACAGAATATGCATTTTATTTTTTTTTCAAAACGCACCTTCACAAATCATGGTAATTCAGACAAAGAGGGACAGCTAGGTCCAGAGAGTGTTCATCCATATGGACAGACATCCCACCCTGTTTTGATGACAATGGTCCTTGACCCAGGTTCTTCAGCCATGTAAAAGTGATAACAGAAACCAAGTGCTCTTTGTGCCAAGGTTATGGCTGAAAAAGATTTTCATTGTTTCAGTTCACATAAGCAGTTGACATATGAAGGGATTTATGTTAGCCCTTACCTGGTGAGGACTCGTCAGAGAAGTAGAAAAACAGCCAATGCCCCCCATGTATCTGAAGCAGTGTTATATAAAAGCAACCCAGATATGCATTTAATAATGAAATTTGGTAAACAGGAAATGTCGCACTTTGCTTGAAGACTTCAGATTCTGGAAGGCATTGTGTATGGGGGGAGGGGGCTGGCTGCTATGGGTGACCTCCTCTAACTAACAGGTTATTTACCTCATGTCAATAATTCACATTCCTGTAGCCTGAACTATGACCCTTTTAACCTCTGACACATTGGGAATGTATTAGAGCCAGAAATTAAAACTGCTACAACTAGGACTGAGTCCACTCTACCATTGTAAACATGTCCTTGACTCAGGAAAATGTTTCTTAGACTGAAATAAACATGGCATTACTGCTCGGTATTCCTGAATAGCAGCTTCTCCAAAATGTTAACAGTCATGTAGAGTTTTACAGCATTTATGCTTATTGTAGTATATATGTTGTCATTTGATCTCATTTTTATTGCAATAAAAAGGAAAAAAACTTATTAATAAAGATATGACTGCTAGACTTTATGATTTTTAATCAGAATAAAAACTAACCCTAATAGATATGTAAAATACTACTGTCTCATTTGCACTATAGTTGTATTGTTTATATGTTAAGAAATAACTAATCATACCCTACACTTAACATCTTCTGTGTTTAATGTTAGTTTTCTTTTTTAAACGTTTTTACTGAATACATGTTTTAAGAATAACATAAAAGCAATCAGTGACCAATCCAATATAAAACAAAAAAGTACATATTCTTTGTGCTGTGTAGTTTGTGTACAAAAAGGAGAAAATAACAGAGTCCATTGCAGACTGAAGACAGATTTGGTAGGATTGAAAATATTTTCCAGTTTTATTATAAATTGATGTAGTTGCTCTAAAGCCAAAGGCAAGGCTTGATTTTGGAAATGACCATCCTTGTGTTTATTTGTAAGAAAGCCGTATTATATAGGTGGCTGTCATTACACTTTTTTCCATACAGTTTCATTTACTTCAGCTGAGTGAAATGTTTCTGCTTCTGTCTTCAGTAATGCAAGGGTGGATGCTTCTTTTAGCATGTGCATTTAGTTTGAGAGGCGTGACTTGAAAAAAAATACTGTTTTGGCATCACTCATATTGTGCAGTGGAGATATAAGCTGCTATAACTGAGGTCTTACCAGAGACAAACTGCAATTGAGACTGAAATATTAACATCTGAACTGTAACAGAGTAATACAGTGCTGAATGGCTCAAAGAATTCCAGGATGTAGCTGCCTTGTTGTGGGGATGTGGGGGTGGTGGCATTTGTTTATTGCTTTCTTTATTAAAACAAATTCCTGCTAGGTTGGGTTGAAGTCTTAAAAGAATGCATAATTTGTTAGTGCGTAAGCATGATGGTTAGCATTTGTAGTTGGCAGAGATTTCACATGCTCCAAGTCAAGATTGTAATTTTCACAGTAATTATCTGGTTGACACTAGCTTTACCACAGCAGCACAGCTAGTTCAAAGGGATCTCATTCAAGGCAACATGATTTCACTGACAAACTGCTACAGGCCGGGGTTTCTTTCTTTAACTGCTCTTGAGGTTAAAATCTTAAGTTTCTCTTTTGTATGTATTGTGTCTTGGCTGCGGTGGTGCAGCGGTAGCGTTGTTGCCTCACAGCAAGAGGTTCTCCTGTTCAATTCTCGGCTGGAGTGCCTTCTGTGTGTGGAGTCTGCGTGTCCTCCACGCGGTTGAGTGGCGTTCAAAAGACATGCGTGAATGGGCGTGCCTTCGCTGAAGGTTCCGGGCTGGCAACTCTGCACCATATAAATCTACTGCCAATCGTTAGCGGACCTGAGTTCCGCTGTGGCGACCCCTAACCAGGAAAAGCCGAAAAGACAAACAACATGTATTGTGTCTTTCAGATTTACATCTATGCTTACTCCGATCTACATTTTTAAGTGTAGTAATCATTTTTATTTTAATTTCTTCCATGATTTATTGTTAAAGTCTACAGAAAACCTAAACTGTACTTTTACATGAAATTATTTTTCTTCTTCTTTTTTTGGGGAGGGACCATATTAGGAAAAAGTACAACTTTTACTGGTTTTCTCATTTTTAATGATGACTGGACACTAACTAGATGTTTTACACATAATAAAGGCATGTGTTTGATAAGATATCATTAATTGCATTTATCAGTTTGCAGTTTTGCATGCCACATCTGACATTTACTGGGACAACAGCGCTTTTATAATAGTATGGCATAGAAGAAACAAAGGCATGCACCCCCATCATGGAATCTTTACTGATTTTCCTTAGTGCTAATCTGTTAGTCAGGAACATTGGAGGGTTTTCAGAAATGTCTAGAACATACGAGTAATGTTACTTGGAATAATGTGTTTCACAGTGAATAGCAGGGAGAGAGTGATTCAGAGGCACAAGCAGTAAACTGCAAGAGAAATAGCGTGGCATAAAAATAGTTGCACAATGCCATGCAAATTAATACAATTATGCTCATACCTGTCAACCTTTTAGTGCAAGAAATCTGGACAAAGCCATAAAAAATGAGGGGGCAAACTCCCAAAAAATAGGGACTGATTTTAAATATTGCTCTTATAAAGTTAGAAAGTTGATAGAATAACAGGTTTTGCATTATCATGAATTCTATGAAGGGTATGGACTTGAAAATTCCAATATCTTGTCATTATTTTCTGACTTCAGTCCTCACTGATTTGCCAGAAAACCAAAACTTTTATGAGGCGCATTCCAAAAATATAAAGCAAAAATCTGAACATTCTGCAAAAATGTGTACATTTCAGAGGTATGATCATGCTAATGAGAGTCATCATGTTTACAAATGATGAAATCAAACATGCTGGAGCAATTCAGATATCAGTTTGCTAATTGGGATATTCTGACTGGCAATTTCCCCTTTTCTGCAGAGCCCAGGGAGGGAGGGACCACATTACACACAGTAGTTGACTAATATTTACAATGGTAATCTAACACAGTATAGTGTAGTATAAAAGTGGCATTGCAGAGGAATTGATAAATATTTGTTGCTACAGTAACACAGCATAATAGAAGGTAACAAAAATGAATAGTTTTGTTTGTGTCTTTTCAGCTTTTCCCGGTTAGGGGTCGCCACAGCGGAACTCCGGTCCGCTAATGATTGGCAGTAGAGTTTTACATGCTGGCTTGCCGGGCCTAACACACAACCGTCAATGAAGGAATGCCCATTCATGCATGTCGCCACACAGAAGACGCTCTAACTGAGAATCAAACAGGCAACGTCTAACTGTGAGGTGACAATGCTACCGCAGCACCACCACCGCAGTAATACTGCTGTGAAATTCCTAAACAAAATAAGAAGTTGCAAGTTGTACATGCTTTTAGTTCCATGGAATAAAAGGCAGTAATTGTACAAGACTATCAGTTAATAAACAATTGCATCAGTATCTGTCATGATACCATAACAATATGGTTTACTTGTAGAGTCATTACATTTCTGTGGTAAGAAGAGTAAATACATGTAAAACGTGAAGTAAAAAGGTGGTCATGGGAGTGGTAATAGTTAGGAGATGGAATAAATCCAACACTATGAGCCACAATGCTTATCTGTTCTGAATTCCAGGAGTTCCTGGTGCACTGGAGCTTCAGTAGTTCTCTTATCCTAAGAATAACAGCATCCTTAACCGAACAAGTTTCATTGGCAACTGTCAAAGCCAGTGTCTATGACATTGCATACCTTTGCCCTCTGTGTCACAGATGAGCCTGGAGATGGATAACATACCATTACCTGCATTACCAGAACATTGTCTACCACCACTGTGCAGACAGAGACAACTAGAGGAATTATGAGATATGTGCTGCGCACACATTGAACCAAGGGGAATGAGTGGACTGCTTATTTAGTGGACACAGTGATTTGTGTGGTATTGACCATCTTTGCTACGGGGACCTTTTAGCATCCAACAAGAAACATACATTTGGAGTTGCACAGGCATTAGCCTCGCTGATCCTACACCAGTATCTAGAAATTATGCTGCAACATGTAGAGGAGCATATATGGTTCCACAGGCAGCAGAGAAAAGAAATACCCCTTTGCTGGTATTTTACAAGATAACTTATTTCCAATATTTGCACCAACATTGCCATCGAGACCTCATCTGCTCCACATGGCATTTGCTGCATCATCCAGAAGGACTCCACTTCATCAAATGCCAGATGGTATACATTGCACAAGTATTATATAAAATATGCTTATGCACCGCCCAGGCAATGCCAATGAATCTCACAGAAGTCAGTTGTGTGATGTCTACCCTGTGTTTCATGCAAGTTGATTTCCCACAGAGCCGTCTAGTTGGTAGGTGCATGCTTTGCCAGCTGCATAGACTAGGATGGGAAGTTCCATTTATGTAGGCAGTACTGTTTTATGTTGTAGATGATCTTGGCTATACCGTCACCTGAAACACCCAAATCCTGGCTCAGATGGCAAACACATACATGCACAAAATTAAAAAAAGAGCCTCTCTTTGCAAGTCACTAATAACCCTCTCTTTTATTTCCATTATGATACCGATTCAGTTCTTGGCTCTTCTCATACCCCCTTCAGAGTATCTCTAACCATCCCAGTCTTTAGCTGCTACTTCACCTACTCCTCATCATTTTTTCTTTCATTTTCCCCTCCCCCCTCTGCCTCAGAAACTCACATGGATTCTACTTTGGTTACATTTCAGCTGAAAGTCTATATCATGCAGTCCATTTAATTGACACATCTTACTTGTTATTCATGAACCTGTATATATCTATATGTGTATATATATATATATATATATATATATATATATATTACTCTTTCAAATTTTCAGTGTTACCTACTCTATTGATATGTAAAGCAGGTTTTTATTGTTCTCTTGTTTATATCTAGGCTTGCCTGAAATAGGGTCAGATGGATCAGTTCCGTATCCCAGTTAACAAATTTAGATGTATGAATAAATAAATAAATAAATGCATACAGGACTGATCATTCGTGGACATGGAACACTGTCGAACAAGCTCCTTAAGGTATGCTTAGACTGACTGAATGCATCTGATGGTGCACTGCACTATGCATCTGACATCACAATCATTTATTCATGATGTATGCCATACTACACAGTATAGCACTGTGGAGGTAGTTATAGTTTGGGAACATTCTAGAACTGCTTGCCAAACCTGATGGAGCAAAAGAGGAAAATGAGTTGGTTGCACATTTATTGGAGGAGCTGGCTACAGGGGTGCCCCCATGTAAGGCAGAGGCAGTTAAAATACACTGCAGCACTGGCAAAGAGGTGGCATTTGGTCCACAACTATGAGCTATGAAACAAATACAAAATAAAACAGATGCAGACATTAGCACATGCAGGCTATGCATGATATTGCATTAAGTGGCTGTGCTGTGCATTAAACATCAACATACTCACACAGGCCTGATGAATGGGTAAGGAAGGCACAGTTATCATCATCTGCACAGATGGTGCAGGGCACAGTGACAGATGAGAGCAGTATTATCACAGGGGTAAGGATCATGGGAGGGAGATATACAGTAGCCACTCGTGTGAATTATGGATTACATCCTTATCTGTTAGACTGGAACTTCCATATCAGGCACATTGGCCAAAAGTGTATCTTGTGACCCTACAGTTTCAGAGGTGAATGCATTCTGTGAGAGTGATGGCATAGAGCTTCAGAAGCATTTCTGAGAACCACATTGTTCTTACCCATGTTCAGGGCCAATAGATGGAAAACATGCATTACTCCAAGGATGAACATGGGTTAGCATGACAGTCTGATGCCCAACAAGGAAGTAGAAATAGTGTGAAACTGAGAGAATTAGAGCAGATTGCCTGGTGAGGCATCCCAGTGGTGAAATCAGGTAAGTATCATCAGCCATGATCATGAGATTAGCCATGCTCAGATGTGGTAGCTGCCATGGCCATTAGTGACAGTGATGCAGTCTCAAGGACAAGTGTGCCATCTGTGTAAGCCTAGCCTGTGACAATCCACCATGCATCTGGACTCTTACACAACTACAACGAGTACAGTCTACAGACATACAACAGAGGGTGTTTACCATATGCCTTATGAATGCACCAGTGAATGCCATGGTGGCTACCAGTGACATGATCATGTCTGCTTGCCCCAAGTCCGTATATGCAGTGTCACTGTGCATGAACTGCATGACATTCCACTGAACATTCACCATGCTTGCCATCTCTTCTATGATATATATAGCAGCTGTCTTTGGCAGGACCTTAACTTCTGCTGATTGATGTTGAGTGTAGTTCTCAGTTCTGGGACAGAAATGAAGGAATACTGCTGATGGCTACTGGTACACTGCTGCCTTAAAGTTGATGCATGTAAAGTGGAGATAATGCAGATGATGGAGGCCATCTGTTTGGTGACTTCTGTGAAGTCTGGATGGGGCTGACACTGACAGAGCATACAGGGCTGAACACAGGTGATGCTAGAGGTTTGGACAACCCTCCACTTTCACCTCATATGCAGTGAATATTTATGTGCCTATCAACATTAAAGTTACCCACAGTGCCACTGTATCATCTGACTATGCAGTGTGCATGCCATCAGCAGCAACAAAGTGTTTCATGCTGACGTTATGCATGTCCCGAACTGTTGTGCTGAGGCCTCCAAAAGTGGAATCTGTGAAAGCATAAGGATAATGCAGCTGTGGCAGTTATGGAATATATGCATTACTCATTCCAGTATGTGACACACAGACTGAATCTTGCCAATTGTGTAGGTAACATGCTAGCATATATATATATATATATATACCTTCTGATTTAGGTTGTCACCGTTGCAGCCTTGGTGTACATGGAAAACAGATATGCAAAGGTATTCTGTTGACTATCTCTTTATCATATGCTGTACAACTTTCAGTGTATATGCTCTTGCTAACAAGATACATCCCCTACAGACACTCAGAGAATTCACACCAGACCATCCTTGGCTGACCCATATGTCTCATCACTGCAAAACACCCTCCATTTAGTGGCTACATACCTGCCAGCTATTGCACAGTGCCCATTTCTACCCTGTTCTATACTAACAGCAGCTGTGGATGTATTATCACTGTTTACCTTCTTTCAGTACTGTATCTCTCACCTCCCTGTCTACAAATAGCAATACCCTGAGGTATATATAATGCTCTTTGTTCTTCTGCAGTTTGTCTTGTAGTTTGTGCTCATAAGCCAAAGTATGCACCACCTCACAGGATATTCGCCTGTCATGCTGTGTTCTCTATCACAGTGTGTCCCTCAATGAAACATTACGCTGTCATGCCCTAGTGTTTTGTTTTGTAATTTGGTGGTCCTCCAGGTTGACATTCTCTGTCATGTTGAGCTCTACCTATAATAAAATTACAGTAATTGTCTGTTTGTTCCTTACCTAATTGCGGCAGGATTGCAATGAACTAATTTGTCTCTATTTTCTCTTACATCATCAGAGTAGAAAGAATTTCACAAGGAAGCATGTTTCTGGAGGTCTGAGACGCTATACAGGTGGTGTGGAATATATACTGTATCCACGGCCATACTGTACAATTACAGTTCTGTTTGCAACACATATATGTACTATTGTGTTTTTTTTTATTCCTTTTCTGTTTTTTCTCATTTTTCTACAGATCAGACTATGGTGCAAGAGGTGGAATAGCAGTAGTCACCTGAGTGTAGGCCAGCTCATGCTGTTGGTGCTTGGCCACCAGAGGTCATCAGGTCTGTCTGTTTGGAGGCATTAAAGGAGTAACACTGAAAGGTTTCCTTTGGTCACCTCATATTAGCTGAGGCAGCTAGTCTTGTAGGAGGAGTACCAGCCATTAGATGCCCACAATAGAATCATAATTACTGGGCTACAACCATCAGGATACCGGAGGCAGAGCCCTTCCATGATAGCCTTGCAGATGACTGGCACTTATGTGGGTTACCCTCTTGGTAAGTGAGACAGGCCCATCCTACTTCCATCCTGGTGATCCCCTTACTTATGTGTCATTCTCTATTCACTGTATGCAGTCAAAACCTTCCTGTCATCAGTTCTTCTCCCTCTATATGTCCACCCACTCTTGCACCTACCTTATGATTTCATGCCACCCCCGGTCTGTCTGTATCTGCCTTTTCTTATTTATTTGTTTTCACCTGCTATCTTGCCTGCTCCTGCTCCCTTTCTAATGCACACTCCTTGTTACTGACCCAATCTTCTCTTCTTGTTATAGAACATAACATGTATATTCGTTTCAGAACATGTGGTCATTTCCTTTCCTGCCCACCCTATTTGTCCTTAAGATTACACTAGTGTGTGTATTCTTCTTGCCTTTCCTCATTTTCTTTCTGTCCTCATTCTCCTTTTCATCACATTTATGTTATGAACCGAATTGGCACTTTCCTGTGATGGCCCTGTATGTATAGCCTGCTTACATGCCTCACTTACCACAATGAGGTGCTTCATTGTTTGTGAATGCACCTAGTCTTGGGCATGCCACCTTACTGTTTTTGTCATGTTGGTCACATGACTGCTCATCTCTTAGCCATATTGTTACTGTTCAGTAGTATGACTTCTATCAGTAACACTACTGCTCTGATTTACTGTGCACCCTTTTCTTGATATGCTGACACTCTACCAGTCTTATTACACATGTAAGCATCATCAACACAATTTATTGTGCTGTGACATCTTTGTTGTTCACCTTTGTGCCATGGTGTTACAAATGTTTCTGGTGGTTGAAACATACTGTTCATAGGTTCATAGAAGGTTACCATGCTAACGGCCTTAGAGACCTGACAAGCCTAGACATATATATCCCAAGTTGCCCCAATTGTCGGTTCTGCTGTATTTTCCACTTATGTGTATTGGTTCATAGGTAATTAATAGGTATACAGTCCAGCAGGCCATTAATGAGCCCAATCCAAATTTCTAGTTGCTCCAAAGCAAATGTCCTGTAAAGTGACTTGCTCAAGGTCACATAGTAGGCAAATGAAGACAAAGGCAATCTAATTTCAGGAGAATCTGTAAATATATAGAAATACTGTCCAGGTTTCTTGCCTTGCTTGCTGTTTGGATTCTTTCCACGGGCATTTCAGGTATACAGCTAACATACTGCAAAGCTCCCTCATTTTTTATCTTTTGGGGCAAACTTACTGATGGTTCTACAGTTACACTGTTTTTCCTTTGTTGTGAATAGGCCTGGATAGTTTGAATTGAGGAATTTGGCAGACTGTTGTTTTTATTATGTCAGGAACAGACTCAGGAGAGTCTCAGGTAGGGCTCATTAATACAGAACATGTATCTATCTTTTCACATATGTAATCCATAAATTCATCCCTGGATTATGTCCTCAGATCTTTACAGATAAAGAGAGCAGACTGTGGAATTTGCAGTGTCTGGGCTTCAAATGTTCTACTATACAGATTGCTTAGTATGAGCCTATGTGACTGTGGCCTTATTGTACTACAAAATTAATATGAAGATATTCTCCCCTTTCCACTCATTGGATACCATAAACAAAACAATCCAGCAAATAATCTTGATACAAACAACCATCTAAAAATTTGCAAGAAATGGTGGTTATTTTGCAATGTGAACACATTGCTGTTAAGGGGATCCAGTACCTGAAGCATTACACATGTATCTTATGTCTACATGCTAAAACCATTAGCATGACTTAGATATATCGAGTTCATATTAGAAGCTCGAAGGTCCCGTTCAGTGAATACGAAAAGAGCGACACGTATTGCACAAACAACAAAAACAGTGAATGTTCAAAACCGGGAAATTCAAAATGTCGATTCGTCATAGTTGGCCCGTCTGCGGTATAGCTCCGTAAGGTAAGTGTGCGATAGTTACGGACCGTAGGGTTAGGGTGCGGGTTAAGGTAAGTGCATAGATATAGTGTATGTATGTGGTTTATTTATTTTGTTTGGGTAGGTAGTATGTCGCGAGCAGTGGGGTTGGATGAGTATGATGATTTGTGATTTTAAATTTTGCAGTTTACGGTGTTCAGTGTATTCGTGGTTCGGTAAATATGTGTCGCTCTTTTCGTATTCAATGAACAGGACCTTCGAGCTTATAATATGAACCCGATATATCCAGCACTGCATGTTTATAAGGGAGGTTGAAGTTTGACAGAATCCATAAGCCTCATTTACAACATGGGTACATCAACTTTCCTGTTAGAGCTTCTGCTTTTGATTTATTGCAGTTGACAGGTTGGAACAGGACTGCTCAAGTTGAGTCATGTGCCATATTTTATGGAAAAAAAACTGCTGTAAGTGCAAGCTGAAGTGAAATGACCAGGGCTCATAATGAAACACAAAAAAGCCCTTTTATGTTTGCCTTACTTTAGGTTGAAATATGTGAATCTACACTTATGGCTGAGATTGCAGTTGAGTGCGACATGTGTGCTTTGTGAAAAGTTACAAATTTTGGTTGATTGTTGGATAGCTGTCTGGTTTCAGATGCCCTTGTTACCACTTTCCATTAATAAATGCCAATGACTGTTTAAAATGTCTGGAAATGTCTTTATATTTGCAAAAGGGGTAAGCAGTATCCTTTCACTAGCAGTGTGAGTTACAAAGCATCTAAGTTTTAGAGAACTGCATGTAGCAAACAAAATCATTGAACAGCTCTGATGCTTTTTCATCTCCTGATTTTAATGTTCTTCATCTAGATCACTGTTGTAATACTACTTGTGAATTCAGCCACAAAAAGCCTAATGTCCAGCCTAATTTCCATAACTCTGCACTGTTTCCCACTCCAAACCAGGTAGATGTCCGTACTTTAGGGACATCATTCCTTGCATGAAGCAGGCATCTGACTGTTATTTTTGATTTCTCTTTCTGCAACTCACAACTTTTATGTAATTCCACAGCATCTGAAGTCTGATTTTGTTTGCGTACTGTGGAGGTCAGCAGATTAAGTATTGCAAAGAGGACATTTTCTTGTTGGTCATCAGTACCTTAGATGACGTAGCAGAGACTTCCATGGTATTGTTAGAGGGGTCAGACAGTGAAATTTACTTCAGGTTATTTTCATTCCAACAAAAGAAGGCAGATGCTGTTATTGTAGACAATCGCTACATAAAGATTTTCAAAGCCTTTGCGTATTTTGCCTAGTATGTGAACCCAGTCTTGAAACTTGTAGGGCTTACCAAGGCTTTAATCCTAAAAATATTGGAAGAAGAGAGCATCCGCTGGAAATGTAAAACAGGAAAGGGTTTAAGACCTTGATAGCTTTCATCTTATCTTCAACCTGATAAGCCCCCCCCCCCCCCCAAGAAATGAAACAGAATAGTAACCTAAGGAAAAGAGGGACTCAGGATAAATGGCTATGGTGTTCGATGATGTTCTTATTCGGGATGAGAATGTAGTTAGGAGTGAGGTGCTTCTGCAGCTCCTGTCTCTGCATATCAGGTGTCTGAGGCCTTTAAGTGCTACCATGACTATGGATTAATGCATGCCACACTAAGCCAGAAGTCCTCATGTAGAAGTCAAACTGGATAGCCCACTTCAGCCATCATTTACTGAAGCTTGTTTCATTGTTTCTGAAGGGGAAGGTAGTCATCTCATGATTGTAGTCAGGGAGGATGCTCCTGGTCAAGAAATGGAGATCCATAACTCCTGTCTCCAGGGATAGGCCTCCAAGGTGGCTGTCTCAGCCAAGAGGGCATAAAAGCTCAAACACTGGATGCCCTTTCCTTACTCTCTGCACTTACCTGGTAACTGGGGTGTTCTGGAGAGGTAACTGGCGAGTCGTCTACTGAGGCTGTTCTACAGGAATGTATATCCTTGGTAGCCAAATACTGATCAACCTTCAGCGTCTGTAGTCCCCTATGTTAAGTGAACTAGGGAATCCTCTCCTGAGATGGAGTTTGACTCCTATATATATTCACCCTAGATTATGATGTGGATACTGATGACATAGAAGAAACCTGATTTGGAAGCATTGTTTTCAGGATAAAAACCCACTTCAAACAGAAAGAAAGAGAAGTATCACATATCCAAAAAAGGTATTTTGATTTGCTGAGCCTAGATGTTCCTAAACCTGTATCAGCTTCCTGCCCTGGAAGCTCATTAGATGCCTCCTTGGCTGCCTCCAAGGAATCTGCTAACCATCCTCCTGTTCCAAAATCCTGATAGGTTTTACAAGGACAATAAATCCCTTAAGTGACTTTGCAAAAGCCCTGTGGCAGACCTAATAGTAGTGTCCATGCTTCCAGAGAAAGACTCTGCAGCTTACTGCCTGGATGATCTAACTCTCTTACAGGTAAGATAGCAGTTCACTGAGGAAATTTTGACCATCATTAAAGAGGCTATGGAACCTGTCACAAGGATATCCCACTTTACTAAATGGTTTTCACTCTGGTGCCACAAAATTAATCAGGACCTCAGAGCCAGATCATGGTCAAAGGGTAATGGATCACCCCCACCCCAAAGCCATTTCAGTGTCCCATTTATTGACTCTTTCCCCACAGTTATCATAAACACTGTTCAAAACTGTAAGTGTGCATACTGTTTTCTTCTTTACATTTGAAATGATTATAGAAATGTTGATTTAATTTAAAACTTTTAATTTATTTATCCTTTGTTGACTACGTTAGTCTCACTAAGCTAAGAGAGTAGGTCAAATATGGACCTGTCTCAGTTTGGATGCATCAAGGGCAGGTCGTGGTTAGTCAACCTGGTGGATTTTTTTAAAAAGGCCTCCAAAGCAATGGATGAAGGCAAAATTGTACACACTGTATACCTCGACTTGGTCAAAGGTTTTAACACAGTTCCCCATTCATGCATAGTAGAAAACCTAAATAAACTGGGAATAACCCCCTATGCCACATGCTGGATTGGCAACTGGCTCAAAGGTAGAGTGCAAGAAACCAAAACAGGGAAAGTTGCCTCTATAAAGAGACCTGTCACAAGTGGAGTTCCCCAGGGTTATGTGCTGGGACCTCTTCTGTTTGGTATCTACTTTCCTGAATAAAAGCAAATACCAAAGGGCTCTGGCTGCCTAACTCTGTAGATGACTGCAAGCTAGGCGCAGTCACTGAATCCCCAAATGACTTTGCCATCGTGCAGGAAGGTTTGTCCCAAATAACTGGCTCCAAAATCATTGACTGAAATTAATTGCCAAAAAATGGATTTTTGTATCCCTTGGGAAATCATCTGTCCTAGGCAACTACCACATTAAAATTACTCTCTGAGATTTGACCCGGTTTTTCAGTAACTTATGTGGACAGTGACCCAGCTTTTGATGAACATGTCCCCTTTGTTGTAAGAAAGTCTTTCTATATTGCACAACTTATAAACTAATGGATTGTGTCTAGATCTAGAGGTCTCATTGCCCTCTTTACTTAGCCTTCATTAGGCCAATCATTGAATATAATGCCCTCTTTGGCATGTATCTGTCCACACACATCCAACAACTGGAATGCCCACAGAGATGATACCTTACTAAAAGGGTACAAGGTCTAAATAGCATGTTTTACATGGACAGACTCAAAGCCCTGCCACTATACTCGTTATCCTACAGACTGCTAAGAGGTAACCTGTTTCTGGCATACATTGCATCCTCCAGCCAGATACTGATGGATTTACAGAACATCAGCAAATCAAATGGCATCAGAAATATTCAGCGTGAGGATGTAATCCTTCTCTGCAACATCATCAGATTAATTTGCAGAGACAGGTATATCTCACAGAGGATACAGCGGCTGTGGAACAGACTCCCCATCCGCATAAAGCAAAGTTCATCCCTGTCCATATTCAAGCGCAACTTGGATCTGTGGATGGGAAACAGAAAGTTTACCCCAGGACTGCCCCATGTACTACTATGGACAGAGGCAGCTCTTAAATGCATTATCACATGCATGTGTCCCTTCAGATCATCTGTGGTATGATCTTAGTTATTCTTATTAGAGGTAATATATAATTATTGGCAATGACATGGGTAATATTAATTTCTAACCAAATGGGATAGGTTAGTTCAAGCACAAAAAGGGAACTCAACTAGGCTTAAAATGGTCCTCTAGGGCAGCTAGCCTAGTACTTACCTATGAACCTATAGTTAAATTCATCACTTGTACTGAGTATATTATTACATATGCAGCGTGCATGGAGCATGGTGATTATGCACTGATATCCAGAAAAAGACACATCAGTTAAGTGCTTCTATAACATGAGACCCAGTCTTAGTTATTAAGCATCTCATGCTTCAGTTGTTAAGACTGAGTATTGTACTAGGCAGTTAAACCTGTCAGTGCTAGCCAGCAAACAAACAGTGGCAGAATTAAAATCAGATTTATTTCTGCCTGCTGTCTGTGCTGATAATGTGTCCCGTACTTTGTTATTTAAGAGAATGTGTTACAGCCTTCCTGACAGCACTCCTTATGTGTCTTACAGCTTTGAAAGCCAGCAAAACACTTGGCGATCATAATCCTCAATGTTGAATCTGATTGTTTGCAATTTCGTTGATAACAGACTCTATATTTGACTGATAATAGATCTGTGTTTGAGCATTACTTGTGGTTATCAGTTACTCAACCTGTGGCAAATTGTGGCTTAAAAAGGATCTGGTGGGATCAGCCCAGCCAAATAGTCAGCAAATTTCTTTTTTTATTTATTTACATTTGGTAACCGGTTAGTGTCCGACTGGGCAAAAACATGACCCGTTTTCAGCAGAGACCTGGGGAGAATACCTCCCAAGTAAAGTTACAATATTTATAGTAAAAAATGCATGTTACAGTACATAATGTTACTAAGAAGTTTACATAATTATATAATACACTATAGACAAGGTAATAACTGATGATAAAAATCAAAATAAAAAAAATCAATCGAAATCAAGTACAATCAATCAAATTGAGTTAAATAGTCAGAAAGATAGGAGTAGGGAATGGAGTTAGCTTAGCCAGAGGAAGCACAGGAGCATAACCAGTGATAGGAGAAGTATTTTGTAAGGAGCTGTTTGAAGTTATGAGTATTACGAATAGATAGATGCCGGGGAAGGGAATTCCAAGATCTGGCTGTGGAGTAGCTGTATAAAGAATCACCATAAAAGTTGTGGGTTTTGATAACTTTGAGCAATATTTTATCCGTTGACCTGAGTGAGGTAAGATTAGAATAAGGCTGAAGAAGATTGGATAGGGCTGGGCAATACTCAGGTTTATGGATAACAGAGTGAGCTACTATTAGCTGATTTAGGGTGAGTAAGTTTGGGATTTCAATCCAGTTGAGTTTTTGAAGGACGATGCAATGGTGAGCTCTGTGGGGAAGGTTTATGGCAAATTTGGTGATTTTATTATAGCAAGCTACTAGGTTATTCAAGTCAGATTTACAAAGGTTTGTGAAGAGTTGAAAATAGTAGATAAGGGTGGATAGTAGGTGAGTTCTGGCAGTGGCTGGTCTCACATGATTATATAGATATGGTTTAGCCCTATAGAGAGCACCTATTTTTGTGTGGACTTTTTTGATTGATAAAGCAATATGTCTGTCGAATTTTAGGTTGTAGTCAAGGGTAACACCAAGGACTTTAGTATGTTCAAAAGGTTCAATTTTAGTACCCTTTGAGGCAAAGATAGAGAGATGAGTTTGTTGTTTTTTTATTGGCGGAATTAGAAAATACCATATGTTTGGTCTTGTTAGAGTTTAGAATGAGTTGGTGGTCTGATAGGTATTTTTCAGTGTTATGTAGGGCAGTCTGATAATTTAATTGGAGTTTGTTTAAGGAGGGGGTGGAGCAAATAAGGGAAGCATCATCACATATTGAATGATAGAGGCAGGCGAGGCTGCAGTATAAAGATCATTAGTAAAGATAATAAAGAGAAGTGGGCCTAAAATAGATCCTTGTGTGATGCTGACAGTGATGGACAAAAGGGGTGATAGTTTGTGTACCCATGTGGTGGCTTGTTTATGGTTGGAGAGGTAGCTGTGGAACCAGTGTAGGGTATCGGAGCTAAAGTTGAGAGAGGCAGGTTTGTTCAGGAGTATTTGATGGGATACAGTGTCAAAGGCTTTTGACATATTAAGGAAGGTGGCAGAGACAATGTGGTTATTGTTTTGAGGTGGTTTACAGTATTGGTGAAACTTAATAGGGGGGTGTTAGTGCTATGTTTGGGGCAGACACCATGCTGAGTAGAAGACAGAAGGTTATGTGTTAGAATGTGGTCTAATGTATGTTTATGTAGGCATTTTTCTAAGATTTTGGCTAGTGGAGAGAGTATAGCTATAGGTCTATAGTTGGCAAGGCCAGTAGAGGACCCTCCTTTGTGCAGGGGTATGACATGATATTTTTCAAAGCAGGGAGACATACTGTTCAGAGAGAGCAGTTAATAAGAATAGATATAGTATAAGAGCTAGATTTAGCATCAAGTTTAAGAAATTCACCAGGTAACTGATAACCAGCAGGAATACATGATTTTACTTTATTTAGGAGGTTTTGTATTAATTAGTTTGGATCAGTTTAAGAGAGAAAGGAGGACTATTGGGGTCAGTGGGGGGAGGTGGTATGGAAAGTGTGGCATTGACAGTATTATTTAGTAATGAGATGATGGAGGTGTTGAAGTGGTTATTGAACTGTGTAGCTATACAGTCTGTAGAGCAGTTAGTTGTTGGGGCTGGAGTGGATTGTCTTCCTGGGTTTAGGAGGAGGTTGACTGATTGCCAGAATCTTTAGGGGTTGTTTTGGTATTTTAGTTGGCATGTTTGGAAGTAAGTCTTTTTGTCATGTCTAATTCGGTTTTTGGCCTGTTTTCTGAGCTATTGGTAAGTTGCATAATTAGATAAGTAGTGATGTTGTTTAGATTTGGAGTGAATTTTCCTGAAGGGAGCAAGATTATTTAGAATTTGCAGGAAAGCATTATTAAAGTAGTGAACTGCAAGATCCAATTGTAGGGTTTTCAGGCATGACCAGTCATATTCACGTAAAAGGGTGTTAAATAGTGAGGGGGAGAACTGTTTTTTATTAAGTATACATTGATCTTCTTCTTCTTAAGGCTTTTTCCCTGTTAGGGGCCGCTACAGTGGATCACCTTGTCCGCTCATGATTGGCAGTGGAGTTTTACGGTGTTGAGTTGCCAGCCCAGCACCCAACCTTCTACAGAAGGCACACACACACACACACTCACACCTAGGGCCAGTTTCGAGTGTCCAATCAACCTACAGCATGTCTTTGGGATTTGGGAGGAAACCAGAGCACCTGGAGGAAACCCACATGACCACAGGGAGGACATGCAGACTCCACACAGAAGGCACCCCAGTCGAGGATTGAACAGGGGAACCTCTTGCTGTGAGGTGGCAATGCTAACCGCTGCACCACCGCGGCTGCCCATTAAGTATATATATTGATATAACTATGACATAGGTTGCCTCCCTGATTCTCTTAGTGACCACCACCCCACCTACCTTATCAGAAAATGTACACAGGGTATAAATAACATTACATATTATTAAATGATATGTAATGTTATTTTTACCCTGTGTACCTTTTCTGAAAAGGTAGGTGGGATGGTGGTCACCAAGAGAATCAGGGAGGCAACCTGTATCATAGTTATTATTGGATTTATTTGTTAAGATTCAGTCAAGTACAGGATACTTGTTTGTCACCCTATCTATGCTTGTAGGTTGAGAAATATTTTGGGTAAAGGCATAAAGGTTGATAAAGTTGGTAGGGGAGTAAAAGAAACAGGTAAACCAGTCAAGATTAAAGTCACCAATAATTATAGTCTCTTGAGAAAAGTTGGAGGATGCCCATTCTAGGATGTTTTCAATGTGTGAGATGTTATTAGCAGGTGGGAGCTAGATAGCTGTTAAGATAATAGATTTTTGGGTGTTGATATGTAAGCATGTTGGTAAGATTTCAGCTTTATGAAGCTGAGGTGGTGAGGTCGAGAGCTGAACTAAGTTGAGATGGCCCTTATACATTGTGACAATACCACCACTACGTTTGGATACTCTATCCTTTCTGATAAGGCAATAGCCAGGAGGAAGTAATTCTTCAATTTTTATATGTGGCTTGAGCCAAGTTTCAGTAATTATGTCTATGTCTGGGGAGTATAGTGTAAGGACAGCATGCAATTCTTTTACTTTGTTGAGGAGGCTTCTAAGATTGAAATGTATTACAAGTAAGTCTGAGCTAGATAATTTTAATGCTGTGATGAGGTAGTATTGGTAGAGTTTGGAGGATGAGTTGGGTTGGTAGTAGTAGAGTGAGTGGGGCCTGGGTTTGAGTGTATGTCAGAGTGGAGTTTAATAAGGGTGAGCCAGTGGAGCATGAAATATTTTAGTTTGGAGAAAAGCTTGTGTTGTTATTGAAAGAAACGTGAGGGGCTATGGGTGTGGTGCTATTTGGGTGGGAAATATATAGAATTTAAATTATTAAGTAAATGAGGGGAGGTGTATACTGCATCTCTATTATCATAGAAGGTCAGAAAGTAGGTAGAGTTGGAGAGTGGTAGAGCAAGAGATGATAGGAGTGATAGGAGGTCAAATACAAGGTTAGAATTAGTAAGGGTAATAACATTGTGATGAAAAGGATTGGTTTGAATAAGGCCATGGTAAAGGATATTTCTTGGGCTAAGAATACTAAGAGGGTGGGGTATTTCTAGAATTAGAGCTAAGTTAATATGCTTGAAGCTAAATTAAGAGAGTAGAGATGGGTGGAGCAAAAGAAGTTCTAGCTATATAAGTGGCAGTATGTGGGAGGATATGATCTATTAGTTAGTGAAAGGAAGGGGATAAGAGAGGAGGGAGGTACTGAAATGTGATTTGTCGATCAGGTGTGTGAGGTCATGTGGGGAGTGGTTGGATAGGTATAGATCAAATGAAAGTGAGGGTGGGTGGAAATGGGGGTAGGGTAGAGCAGCAAAGTGAACCCAAGCGTAGAGAGGGTGAATGGAGCAGGGCTACATCAGGCTGCAAGCTTCTGAGATAGCGTAAGAAAATCAGTAAGTGTTATATAAGAAAGGGAAAAAAAGAGGCAGAGAAGGTAGATAAGTAAAGGAGCAATACCCAAAGAGAAAATAACTGATATGAAGTAGTGTAGAGGCTCTGTTAAAGAAGAAAAAGGGGATAAAACAGAGCTACAGAACAAAAAAAAAATCACAAGGAAATACAGGAGGGTAAGGGGAGTGGAGGCTATGGAACAGGGAGTCAAAGGTGGTAAGATAGTGGAGGTTAGAGAAAAAACAGTAGCAGAAGAAAAATGAAAACAAATGGGGGGGGTGGACTGAGGGCCAATACCATGAGAAAGGTGGGTGAAAACAAAATAAAGGAAAAATATATAGTAAATGGGCTATGGAAGAGAAATTGTTTCGAGAGGAGTGGGTGGCTGTCGTCCCTAACACTGCACACATATTCCTCCAAGGTGGGGCCTTAATACAGAGTCCAAATATCAGTAATACACTAATAACTTCCAGGTGACAGCAAAAAGATAACACATCCTTTTGTTAAATAGATTTTTGATTGTGATAGCAGAAAATAAATCACCAGAAAAGACTTGAGGCACTGCTGTACATTACAGAGACATCTGACCTCACAGGGCAGATTATTGGCACCAGGGGTGAAGGTTGTGGGATTTTGTTGACTAGATTTTTGATTGTGATGACCACAAAGGACTCTAGGCACTGCTGTACTTTACAGTGACATCTGACCCCTAAGTGCAGATTACTGGCACCAGGGGAGACAGTTGTGGGATTTTGTTTGACAGATTTTTGATTTTGATGGCAGAAAAAAAAGCCACAAAGGACTCAAGGCCTGCTGTACTTTACAGAGATGTTTGATCTCACAGGGCAGATTATTGGCACCAGGGGCAACAGTTGTGGAACTGATCAGGACCGGGAAGGGCAGGAACACTCAGCCAACGTGTAGCACAAGGTAGAGTGAGAAAAATAAATGGCCCAACAAATAACTGATGCATATAACATTCCTGTCTCCCTGGGGTTTGTCCAGATTTCAGAGCAATGCAAAATACTGTTCAACATGTACATGTGCTACTAGAAACTGGATATCTTGTCTGTCTTGTCTCCAGGTGGACTGGGACTGAGGAATAAATGAATAACATACTTAATGGCAGAAAATATGGACTGTCCTCAACAGCTGTACATTTTGAAGGAAAGTAAACTGAATTAGACTTCTTGCATACGGTACACCATACAATGCAAAATATACACAGCAGTGACAGCCAACGTAGATGGTAGTCAAAGTAAAATCACTCGTGTAAGGATGGAATATTAATGGTTGCATGACATCTGTAGCCTAATCCAAAGAAGAAAATGGCACATGTGACATCTTTGATAGGCACCGGTAACCCTGGTTTACAAAGGATATCATCTATTGCATTTTCATTTGTTTAGTCATTTTGCTGTTGTATGTGAATGTTTCAGCCTTTTGTGCTGTTTCACTGTTGTTAGCACTTTTACTCTGGAGCTCTGTTTCTCTGAAATGGGCGCAATATATTAAATGTGGGAATTTAACATGGCTGGTAAGAAGCAACAGTATTTTTATCCAAAGGATGGATTGGTCAAGGTGACTTAACTTTTAAATGTCCCAAATTTTCAAGGACATCCCTGTTATATTAAATCTGGATCAATACAACATAAAAACTGTAATTTTGTGTCAAAACAGTGACTACAAGTTGTATTTCCAGGCATTATAGTTGAAGATCATGTACAACTATTTTTTGCAGACACCTGTAATCTTTCTCTTTATTCTGGGATGACAGTATGGCCTCCTATTCTGCAAATCTTTGTCTTTCATTTTACTGTTATTTCCTACTCACAAACTTTGGCTTCCATCCACTTACAAGGCCAGTACTTTGCAACATCACACTTGTCACTTTGATGATACAAAGTTGGATCTTTCCTGCACTTCTTGCACTAGCAGGCTGAGTCTCTTTCTTCTGTTTTTTTTTTTTGTAAGTCTATTTCATGTTAATGCTGCACACGGACTTGAGTACAGTACTTCTGCTTATTAATGGAACGGGTTTTGCATTAGCTTGCATTTTTTGGGTAAAATGAACTATAAACTGTGAAACTCAAATATTTAGCATTAATGTCCAGTTGTAATCCTCAGTGATTTACTAGAAAATTAAAAGCTTTATGAGGGAAGGACAAGGCAAAAATATGATGCAAAATCAGGAGCATTCTACAAAAATTATGGACAGATGAAAGGTAAGATTCAGTGACATTAGGCAAAATCAGGGACAATTAAGATTTATGGACTTTGTGTTGCACTTGATGTACTTTTGTGACATTGAAACAGAATCAGCCTTCCCATTTTTTCCACACAGAAGGAACACATAACGCATAGGGCTTGAAGAATGGTTTAACCAACAGTGTGTAACTAAATTTAAAACTGAAAATTAGACAAAAAAATTTCAAGTAAAATGGCAACAGTCTGAAAATCCTCTCACTGTATGCCTTTCTCCCTCTTGCTAACTAGGTAGTAGACTCTGCTGACCCCAGGGTTGCCAGATGTCACTATCTGAGTGGGACTTTCCCGAGATCAGCAGCCCAATCCCGAGTCCCACACTGCCTTTTAAAATCCCAGCAAAACAGGCGCCGCTTTGTGATTTTTGATTGGCTCATATACCGGCATATGGGCTAATTATAAATCACAAAGGAAAGCCACTTCTATTCATTGCAAACAGCGAGCTGTTCCAGAGGTGCTGCGATTTTTGATTAGCTCATATACATACAAGTCAGTCAAAAATTGCAAAGTGGAGCCACTTCTGTTTAATGCGGAACTGCCTCCTGCTGTTCTGCACAAAAGACAAAAGAGTTTTTTTCTTTTTTTTTTTGGGGGGGGGGGGGATCTTCACTTATCGTGAAAGACTTTTTTTATTTATTTATTTTTTTGTCCCTACCTGTCGAAATAGAAATCTGGCACCCTGGTTTGGCCCCAATATGATGTCACCACATCAGAAAGGATGTACAGAGTAATAGTGCGGGTGGAGCATGTTATGGCTATGGAGAGCAGTTTTTGGAAGAGAACTTCCTTAAAAAGAAAAGTCAGAATGCAAACTTAAATTGCAGAAAGGCAGCCAAGGTAACTAACTGCAAAATAAATTTATTTTGAGAACAGAAAGGCTATTTTGATTTTTCATTTTGAGCATGATCTTTAAGTTATTTTTTTGTTTTTGTAAACCATAATTGTTACACATAGATTGCAGAAACTCTGCAATATAATATGTAGTAGTTGGAGGCAGCAGCCAGAAATGCTTGAAAAAACACCAAACATTTCTAATAAATCAAATGCAGCTTAGATTTACTTACCATAACACAACATACATGGCATTGTAATACAGTGTACACTAATTGTATTAAAAAAACATAGATCATAATTAGAAATTCTTAAAATTAAGCTGGCTCTGTGGCCTAATGGGATGGAGCCCTGACAATGACCCTGCCATTCTGAGGTAAGATAACTTCCCAAGCACTAGGCACCAAGGGGACATTTAGGTTTATATTGGTACTGCCTTCCTGGGCAGAGTTTGAGGGGTATGCCTTGGGAATGCATCTCCCACTGTTGCCTTCCAGGAGGAGACCATAAATCTAGCATGAGCCAGCTTTGCAGATGAGAGTGAGGTTGTCTGAGAGGATGCATCACTCAGAGAAGTAGATGATAGCTTCACACTGGCTCTTTTGCAGTGGTGTGCAACAGAGCCAGTGTGAAGCTATCATCCACACTGGCCAGTGTGCAACAGAGCCAGTGTGGATGATAGCTTAACACTGGCTCTGTTGCACACCACTGCCCTACGTACTTAACTTTACACTATCAAGGAACATATCAAGGATCTAAGGTAAAATCCCTGAAGGCTGCCTGGGTGAGAGCTATGCTATGATTATTTTCTGCTTAGTAGAGCAATGGTGTGTGTGTGTGTGTATGTGTGTCTGTGTGTGTGTGTGTCTGTGCTGCGTGTGTCCGTGTCTGTTGTGTGTGTGTCTGTTGGGTCCAGCAAATGTACAGAAAAAAAATTATTTTATAGTATACTGTTAACATATTAACAAAATCATAAACCTAGTACAGCTGTTAAAGCGATATGGTAATGATTACAATGTTAATAATGTGGGAGAAATAAGTTGTACGTCATGTCCCTCTTCTATTCCATTAGTAATCCAAAGACATGTTCACAAAACATTCATTAATAAAAGGCTGTCTTATTTAGTCACCTTTACTGAATATCACTTGTATTTAAAAAGTGCCTCTGACTCAGGGCGTTAGTCCCTGATTATTTTCTACTTTGCTCCACGTCTTGAGAGCTTTGGGTGGAACTTTAGGCAGATGGACACCACATGGATGCTTGCTTTTGCAATATTTATAAGTATGATTTAAAAAAAAAATCTCATTTATCAAATTTATGAACTCTTTCATTATTGAGAGACCTGGGAAGTTGCTTTTTTGACTGTGTTTATACCAAGTTCCCTTGCACTACGATCAAGAGTCGTAACATTTGTATCATAAAACGTAAACTATGTAAATTGCTGCATTTCAGCAGGGGTGTGACAGAAGAGAAGGAGCTACAATAACACAAGGACTCCATAGCATAGTACGCAAATACTTTGCAGTTCTAGTGGGATTTACACTGGTAGTAGAACAGCACAGGCAGCCTAACAGTAGATACTGAATACTGTCTGTAAAAAAATACCCCTGTGCCAAACATTAAATACGTCTAGATCACAAACAGCAGAGCAAATCTACCAACTAACCTATGCAGCAGATGCTATTTTCAGTATTGGTTTTGACCTACCCTTCTCTAATGATGCTGGTGAGTGTGAATGTCATTTCAAAGGCTTATAACATAATTCAGTGATTTCCTGTTAAGTATAAGACTGGTTTCAAAAGTGTGTTTGCATTGTTTACATGTATGAAAGACTCTGTCCCACCTCTTGCTGCAGCTAATGTTATCAGATGGAAATAGTCAGTACAGGGTCCAAAGTTAGTGTTCCTGGCAGTGCTGGATTAATACATATTACAACATGCTGAAAGTTCTCTACAGCCTTTTGAAACAAATGTATAAGATACGTCATGTAGGGATAACAAAGAAACTGCAGAATTCATTATCTCTGGTTACATAACTGAATATTGTGCCAATAGATATTTCCTAGAAAGGAAAGCTCTAATGTCACAGTATGAAATTATTTTTGTTTCTTAGACTGTGATTTTTGTAGTCATTTTATCTAGTTAATATTTTATTTTGGCTCTCTACAACACTTTTACTGAAATTCATATTTATCTGCAATTGTCCATTTATAACGTCTTCACTGATACTGTTTCCTGTCTTTTAACAATGTCTTAAAGAGTTGCCTTGTCCCTGCCTTAGATATTGTTTCCATGTAATGACCATTTTGCTCTACAGTATTCTTCCTGTTGTACTAATTCATGAGTGGGATTGGGGTTGCATGCTTCGGTCAGTGAAAATATTCTGCTCCTTTTATCTGTGTTTAAAGGATCCAGACTGTACTCATAAGTTTCCATGGTGACTATAGATCTTGGGGAGACAAATTGAAGAGACCCTTTTATTGTAAAAAGATCAAAGTGCTTCATATGTGCTCCTTTTTTTAGGGTCAGTGAGATGCAGTGGTAAATAATACATGACTCAGCATACCTTCTATTTCCTTTTTTTAATAAAAGAAAGAATTACACATGAGTCTTCTTCCTGAACTGCTTAATTCTTTAGCATAGGCACCCCTTATTACTGACACATTCTTAGTTTCATTTTTTCCCTTTGCACATGAGCAGTCCAGCAGCGTTTTTTTTATTGCTCGGTCTTCAGAATTGCTCAGTAGCTTAATGACATATCCATGAACAAAAACCACAGTAGTAAAAATGGGTTCAGCCAGTGTAAGTAGTATTTGTATACTATTGTTTGTTTGTGTCTTTCGGCTTTTCCTGGTTAGGGGTCGCCACAGCGGAACTCTGGTCCGCTAATGATTGGCAGTAGATTTTTACATACTGGCTTGCCGGTCGTAACGCACAACCTTCAATGAAGGAACACCCATTCATGCATGTCGCTACACAGAAGATGCTCTATCTGAGAATTGAACGGGTAACGTACTATATTCACGTTAAATTGTAAGCAAGTCATGTTCACTTCTGTGGTCTCTAATAAAAGTTTTCCCCAGGGCTGGCTAGCAGGATGTTTTTTTTTGATTCCCAGAGGCAGACACAGGAGGTGTGCATTAACTCATCCTCCTTTGACATATCTACAGTCCTCAAATAGCCTACTGGAAATTACTGCCATTACGAACACGGCATAGTCTTAAGAGACAGTTACAACAAAAGATGCATTTTACAGTGTTAGGAGCCATAAAAATATACACTTACAGAAAGTTTTGGTCCATTTTTCAGAAAATGAGTTGGCTACAACTTTTAGGAGCTTGTTACTTGAGCCTGAATCCTCACTACTGACACTGGAGAGAGACGTTCATTTGGAATACAAATGGATATACTCAGTATTTCCAGATGCAAACCTCTCTGTATCAAGCACAATTTCCCTTAAGACCACAAAGGGCACACACTCAGCTCGGGGTCTGGGTGTTTATATTTGTTTCTCCCCAGGTCCCCAATAAGGCTCCCCACTGGCGCTGTGAAACCAGTGCTTCATGTCCCTGCCCCAAGAAGCTAACACACACTCTTTGAGATTTAATATTCACACACACACACACACACACACACACACACACACACCTGGGAAAGGCTGGCACAGATTAACTGTTCTACCAACTTTGCCTAGGCTGTAAGGTAGATTCACTGTCACCAGTCAGTTACTATACGGCTCTTAAAAGGGTATTGAATTATGCTGAGTGAAGTTAATATTAATACAGATGGCATTGTTGACAAAACAGCAAGGCTTTCAGGAGTGGCCAGAGTTATAACAAAATAAATGTGTTCAAATACTCTCAAAGCTTAAATATTTTCTAAAAAGGACCAGCCACAAAAATAATACCAATGGAAAGTTTTACACAGTTGTAGAAAAACAGTATTTAGCTAATCTCACTATCTACTCCTGACTGACTTAAAGAATTACTATTCCCTAGTTAAGTTACTTACTGAATAGAGCAAGGCAAGATAATGTGTTTGAGTGGTCCTTGTTGTCAGATCCAAGACAGAACACAGAATGCTGAGAGCAAACTCCTACTAATATCTAAATATTTTTGGCTTACAGAATGACATCACACATATATGGCCACCTGACTCTGTTTCCCATGCTGTCAACAACTAGGAGGTGACAGTATTTTAGCACCTATGTGTTACCATAGACACAGGCAGAGCTCTGCTCAGATCTCCTAGAAGTCATAAAACCATGAAACCATTTCACTCATCCTACAGGAGCTACTAACTATTCTCTAGCACAGACATTGCTTCTCTGTCTCCATTCAAAACTGTGGGATAACATCTTTATGGCTTAACACATAAAGTAATTTAATTCAGAAATATTTTGCAAAGTCAGGTGGATTAAGATTAACCTATTCACTTCCAGTATATGCTGTTACAATGTATGCATTTAATTCAGTTACATGATACAGATACATGTACTTTTCTTTTCCTTCTGGCAGGGGGCACTGCTGTTACATTTTAACATAAGCAAACCTCACAAATACATTTTCAGCACAAGCATGTGTACAGATCAGTTTGATATACAAATGACATATAATTAGTTACAAAATTCCAGCTAGCTGTGCTGACATATGTTACAAATCCATTGCCCTATTTCTCTGGGATGGCTGGTAGTACCTCCTATCATCACACATATGTATTCACAGGTCTTCTTCACATGACTGAAATCTCATTTGACCGAGACCATAATACCGAATTTTCAAAATACCGAAAACTCATTTGACTGAATCTGATTATACTGAATTGTAAGCCAAAGACATGATGTGGGTTTCCCTTCTCCTGTGACTTGTGATAAAAAGAATTATAGTGTTGATTGTCAGAATACTGATAGTCATGTAGAAAGTAGTGTTGTATTGTTTCTAAATGTGAGTATGTCTGTTTACATTTTTATTTGAAGTATCTAAAGTAATATGGCAGATCTTTTGTGCGTTCCCAGCAGTAGTGGCAGCATATAGACTACTGTAAGGTAAGTAAAAGGTATATGCCCTTTTCCTCACTGTAGTGCAATCCTGGAGTTAGTATATATAATTAGGGGGGGGGGGCAGCTCCTCACCTAGTTTGGTTTTATATCATCCAATTTCTGTTAAGAGGGTCCGTAAGTAGTTTTTAAGTTCTGGAAAGAGTTAGTCATTGGTGTTGTAAGTGTGCATGTTTATGGTTTACAAGTTAGTATTTTGAAATTTAGCATTGTAAGGTTTCAGTATAATGAGTTTCAGTCAAGTGAGTTTTCAGTGTTTTGAAAATTAGGTATTTTGGTGTTGGTCAAATGAATGTCAGTCAAATGAGATTTCAGTCATGTGAAGTAGACCCGTATTCACACATATCAGAATAATTTATAAAGAGACAACTTTCATGGTTTACCAGTTTGATCTGCCATGGATTTGGTCATTAGTAGCTTGACCTTGGCAAACTTGAAAAATACTAATAAAAGTGTATATTTGACAATGGAATGTATATTTCTCTTACCTCCCTCATGCTAAGCATAGTGAGACAAATACTTTACTAAACGCACAGCATTCTTTTCTTGCTTGCATCCTATAAACTTCATTCATTGGGTTTGGGATCACAGGCATGCTTCTGTCATTTATGATTCTGGAGCATTTCTCCCCGGGCCTCCGCTGAAAACAGGATCTGTGGAACCTATTAGGACTTTCCCGGTCAACAAATGTAAAATAAAATAAAAATAAATAAAAATTTTCTGTTTCCTGTCCTGATCACAATGTGGGTTATATTTAGCAGTTGTAGTTCCCATTCTGTCTTCGACTTCTGAATTGCTTCTGTGCTTCAGCCCCTATCTCAAGTTGTATTTTTCAGTGTAGCTTTTCTCTTTTATATTATCAGGAAACATCAAGCATCTGCAATAGGATTTCAAAGGCAGTAATGTTATTTAGATTTCTGGGAACTTCTTGCACAGAGAGAGAGAGAGAGAGATGCCTGACATATATCACTCATTTCATCTCCTTCCCCCCTTATTGTATTGAAGCCCCGATTACTGAGAAATGAGCATGAATATGTGTGCAGGACTGCTTCTCATCCAGCATTTTCCCATATCTGCCATTTTATTACTCTTCATTGATTCAGTGTATAGTTATTTTCATTAAGGATGACACAGAGTGTGAAAAGGTGTATAAAACCTACAGTAAAGTACAGCAAATATGTGAAATTTGACAAGTTGTGCAGAAAAAAAGTGATTTTTTTTCAGAAATGCAGTAGAGCTTTGAAAAGTGAAACTGTTACACATACACATAACGGTGCTTTTTATGCTCCTTAGACTGCTAATTTGGGACAATCCCCACATTACTTCATTGAGGTTTGAACTTTCTGGTTGTTGTTGTGTCTTTCGGCTTTTCCTGGTTAGGGGTCGCCACAGCGGAACTCCAGTCTGCTAATGCTTGGCAGTTGATTTTTACATATCGAGTTGCCAGCTCTGCCACACAACCTTCAATGAAGGTATGCCCATTCACGCATGTCTCCACGCAGAAGATGCTCTAGCTGAGAATCGAACCGGACATCGTCTTACTGTGAGGCGACAATGCTACTGCAGCACCACCGCCGCCATTTAAGCAAATCTCTTTGTTTGAAGTTATTTTGGATTTAAAGTTTTGACCCAGGAGGAAATGAGGGGTTAAGACTTTTCTTATCTAATTTAAAAATTAGGGATTTGTATTAAAGGACTTTGGTAGCCGAATATTTCCTAAAATTAACTCATTCCAGGATACCCCTTTGAGTTTTTTCAAATACAATAACTCTTTCTTTTGAAGTCAGATAAACAGTTGATCAATTCTGTGCTTTCCTTTTTGAGTATTCGTTGATTTTTAGTAAGGCCGAGAGTAATGAAGAAAAACATTACATGGACTGAAACTAGAGAGAAAGAAGACCGTGAGCTCATCTTTCAGTTTTCCTGTTTTCCTTCTGTACTGCTAAATGGTCATAAAAGTTAAAGTTAAGTGGATTACTGTTATCCTCAGTTAGTAGTGGTGCAGTGTTTTGCATGTTTAGTTATCTATTTAAAATGTTTTATTTTAAAATTTCTGTGGCAAGAGTATGTCTGTATATATTAATTTATATTTCTCTGGGACTATTTCATTTTGAAACTGCATTGCCTAATTTCTGTAAGTTAAAGATCATGTTCAGTGGTCAGACTTACCCTTCCGATCCTCCTTTGATTTGGCTTTCCATATTCATTGCCATTCCTGGTTGCATTGAGCCAAAAAAGGGAATAAATATGGATAAATTAATTATCTAAAATAAAAATAAAAGTCATTTATTTTCTCAGACTTTATGGATGTGACTTGCACATCATCCAGATGGTTGCATGTCCTTACACCGACCATGCTGATGATGCCATATTGGGGGAGGATTTATTCTGAAACAAAATTTGATCAGTAAATTACAGACTCTAATGGGGTAATAAATAAATAAATAAATAAATAAAAAGTTGAAAAAGAATGTGAAGTCACAGAATGCATACTTCAGAAGAAGTAATATTTAATGAATAACTGTACTGTCTCAAAATTATTCACTAAATATTACTGTTGTTGGAGTACTTTTCTGAGGCTTTGCTGTAACCTCTTATATTTAGGTACCATGACAGATGATAAAAACAGATTTTACAATATTCTTTAATAAATAGTTCAAGTTATAGTAATATAAACAACCATATTCCTAATTTAATGAAGTTATACATGATAGGAATCTGTGGTGTACAGTTCTCTGGCATTGAAAGAAGTCAAGATGGAAGGAGGCTGCTATCCCCAAAAACATGTCATCAAGCCAAGTAAGAAGGGAGAGAACATAACATGTGCTGGACTCGTTTTTTATTTTAAAAATCTTCTTTCTGCCTAAAATTTTTATTTTAGACAAAAATAAATTGGGAAGTGCTACTAAATGCCACAAATCATTTGAACACATTGGAAACAGAATGCAAATGGTGCATTCCTTTTCACTACTTTGAACGTAATCTTTAAGAATTTTATTATTCTGTTTCAAAAGCTTGTAAATTTGGTGACTATTAATGTATATAAGGGTTCTTGCTTAAAACTGATAAATTATAACTGTTAGCATTCACGTTTTGAAGAGAGGTATTACTTAGCTATAGCTACAGTAAGTTAATAGTATGGTTGGCTCATTTTAGCTGTGTACATTAATTCTGAACTTTGAGTGCTAGATTAGTTTGGCTGATGGCAATATTATAACATAATAGTGGAAATGGGTAGTGGCTCTGAAAATGGTATTATTATTATTATTAATCCCTTCAGGAAAGTACTGTATGTTTGTGAATTCAAAATTACTTTAACCAAGATAGGTTATTGTTGCTAAGATAGCACTGAAATTCTGTTGGCTGTGAGTGAGGTGTGTAAATTCCTGGGAAGCCGGAGCTCAAACTTTACTCTTCACCTTTTCATTGTGAAGTTTATATATGAGTAACTGGTGTTGATTACAGCCTGAGGTAGCAGTGCACATTTTATATGCTCTTAAGGCCGAGCACCTTGTGTGTGTATACATCTGCATATATACATATACATGCATACATATGTGTATATATTTTTTTAGTTGTATGGTTTGAAGAGACAAAATTATAACACAGCATAAAACTCACCTCCTTCATATGACATGTTAGAAAGCAAGGCAGCATCTTTGTGTAATGCTGCATTGGCAGTCTCGCAATATGCACTGCTTGTTCATAGTTCCCTTCTTGCCATCCATTTGATGCAAATGTCCCACAGGAAAAGGATCAAAGAAATTCCTATATTTCCTTATCATTAGCTGCATACCACTGATAAATACAATAGTTTCAATTTTTCTGTATACTGTCTTAACCTTGAGAAGCATTCCTTTTGAAACACATCTCCTGAAAACTTTTTGTGAGCTTTACTCTCTTGAGGCTTAGTTACACAGTTGGAATCCAGCTTTATTAGTATTATATCCAGAAGGATTTTGTCCATCTCCTCTCTTCCCAGAAACACACCTCTCAATTGTTGAGTGCTAAAACTCATAGCACTGTTATTGAAACATAGTAGCAGAAGGCTAAAATGCATAATATCCCTCACACATCAAGCAGAGGACCAAAAAAAGTCTGAACTTAAAAGACTTTTCAACCCTGTAGTACTGTAGCAAACATCTTTATTTAAGCTCTTTATTACAGCATTACAACTTGCAAATGGCTTATGGTACTGGCCTTTAGGGCATTCACCTGCATTGTGCTGAATGGTGCAGTAGCACAGTGCAGCTAGGAGAAGGAACCAATAAAATAGGCAGCTAGAAAATTCACTATACTATTGGATTATTTTTCTAGCTGCACTTTAGTACTGTTCTGTTCAGTGGACCAAAACACACTGTAGATAAAAGCCCAAGGTGAATCCACCAGCTCCCTTTTGACTTTAATGAGTCCTGTCTCATTGGTTCTTTACTCAGAACTATCTGTGGGCAAATAGGATCATTGGAACAGATGTTAAAAAGTGGTTTCAATTTGGAACACTGCTAAATGTGGAGCAGTTCAGAGATATGCCTATAAGAAATATTTTTGTTGAAAGACGTTTGGTTATTATCTTGTCTATGGCACAAAATATTTCGTCCATTTGGCCAAAAACATTCTTTTTTCTGGTGATTCCACTAGTCAGTCATTCACTAGACATCTGTAATGCTTATTTATGTAGAATTTACCACTACCAGATATTTCAGAAGAGCTTACACGTCCCAAGATAACTCATGACTTGTACATATGTCATGTCTTATACAAGTGAAAATGTACAGTCCACAACCAATAGCATACTCTTCATTTCAAGTACAGACCTATCTCAGTTGTTGTCCTTGGGTAGAGCAGAGGAATAACTCCTTTGTTGGCGGTATGCAAAGTGCCAAGCAAGAGGTGTCATGTTTTGTCAAAGGCACAGTAGTAATTAAACACAACACTGCTTTACTTATATATTTGTAGTGTTACTGAAGGTCAGTTAAACGAATCCCTTGTCAGTAAAATGAGATTGTTGAGATCATATTTGATTGTCAGTGGATTAATGCTTTGTTTAGTATTACTCAGAGGAATTTACTTTTAATATTAGTGCAATGTTTTATTGTAGATTGTATTTCAAGGTAGTTTTTCATTAATTTAACATTTTCTGTTTAGTATTTCTTATTGTACATGTTTGGTATGTATTTATGCATTTATTTTAATTGTGAAATGCTGTAAATCCAAAGAAACATTCATTTCCTTGTTAGTTTTTTACCATTACTCTCCAGTAACTGTGGAGTTAGTTTATTTAAGTAAGGTGCTGTGTAGGAAGTTTGGTGGTGACGAATTAACCTTCCTGGAAAAATGCTTTGTTTTTTAACATATTTCTTTGCTTGTGGCATTCAATATTGTTATTTAACTGTACCATTGTATTTGTTTGTATAGTCTACCAAGTGACAGGAAACAGTTTATATCTGTGATGTTTGACTTGGCAATGCCTGTTTTTATTGGACACCCAGAGAGAAAGGCACTAGCAAGGTGAAACAGTGGATTTGTACTGGATTGTTAGAAAGGGTTAATGCAGGTAATTTAAAAGCCATATTTGAGAAAGAGACAATTATACTTTGTACAATATACACCTTTTAATGCTGTTATAATTTTTATAGCTGGACTTTAGTTAAGCAGCAAGTTATAGAGGGAGATGGAAAATTAGTTAATGAACAGAAATAAAATTACATTAGGGGAAGAAAATGTGATTATTGATATAGGAGGTAGTGCATAAAGAAAGTAATCTCCACTATGGTTATGTAGGTTGATAGACAGGTGGCATGAATCATTGTCTGATCATTATTAATAAGAAACATTGTTTTAAGTGGTTGAGCATCTACACACCCACTTCTTCAGATGTAACGTTTTTTTGAAGCTGAGTATGATAGGTTTAATGTAAGTTTTTTTTAGCTAATTTGCTTAAGAATTTGGGAAGATACTGTGAGCATACTCTTCTTGTATTTCACAAGAGTCCAGAGTTCATATGAACTTCAGTGACAGAGGCCTAACTTTTACTTTCCACAATGTTTGGGATATAGTATTAAGCAGTTTGTGGCCATATGCATTTATTTAATGTATGCCATATAAAGAGCCAAAATAAAGCAGCACCTTTCAGTTGTCTTCGTCTTTAGAACAAGTATCAACCTTGTGGTACAGTTCATATCTTTCTCCAGTCTGCGAGTTGTTATCTTTGGGTGCCACTTTGCATTGCCTTTTGGTTACTAGTATGGGGGGTGCTGTCCTCAAATTTCTCAGTCTTGTTTTGAACAGCATTGCCTTTTGGTTACTAGTATTGGGGGTGCTGTCTTCTGGTTTCTCAGTCTTGTTTTGAACACTGTGCAGGAGCCACTTCATTCCCATACAATTGCATCCCTTGTGATCTGCTGACCATGTCTTAAATAGTCCTAGAATGTCATTTTACTACGTTTTGTAGAAATGTCAGTGGGATTAGTCCAGTCTGAGGACATGGTTTTACAAGCGAGAGTTCAGTATGATACCATAGTATGTAAGATGCCAGGTTACCTCATTATCTACCAGTACAGCTGCTGGGACCACCCAAGCCCCAGACCCATTTGTCATAATACTACAGTTAGCAGTGCAGGTAGAATAGACCCACTCAGACCCGTTTGTCATAATACTACAGTTAGCAGTGCAGGTAGAATAGACCCACCCAGACCCGTTTGTCATAATACTACAGTTAGCAGTGCAGGTAGAATAGACCCACCCAGACCCGTTTGTCATAATACTACAGTTAGCAGTGCAGGTAGAATAGACCCACCTAGACCCATTTGTCATAATACTACAGTTAGCAGTGCAGGTAGAATAGACCCACCCAGACCCGTTTGTCATAATACTACAGTTAGCAGTGCAGGTAGAATAGACCCACCTAGACCCATTTGTCATAATACTACAGTTAGCAGTACAGGTAGAATAGACCCAATGCCTGTACTTTTCTTGCTAACTTAAGTGTCTAAAAACAAGTTGAATAGTCCAACTTAAGGGCTGACTCTTTTACCTGAAGCTTTGGATAGACTTTACCTTGTGCCGTGTTTAGTTTTTCCTTGAAGTTGTTAATCTGCTGTTTTCTTAGGTTGCTGTCACTTTGTCACGATTCCGTTAAGTATTGATGGTTTTACTAACTACCATGCCTGGTACTTTCAGGGAAATAAAATTAGGCCCTTGAAGACTACCACATGTAATGCTAATTCTTTTGTATGCTTGCTACCTGCTGACACCCACCTTCAAGAGATGGTGCTCACTATCTAGTTATTAATTGCTCTCACAGCTGAAGAAGGGGCTCAAGTCGCTGACAGTGTAATCAGTGCTACTTGTTGAGCTATTTTAAAAGTAGTTCCATTTAACTACAGACTTTGTTGCACCAACATTCTTTCATTGCACATGTCAGACTACTGGAAATGGTCAGTCAGATGGGGCTCATAAATTTCATTCAAAAGCTGTAGTGTAGCCACCCACTAGGCTATCTTTGGCTCTAATGTTTCAAATGTGTTGGTTCAGTGAAGTGTAGTAGTGCCTTTGTTTATTACTTTGCGTAAGTAAGTATATTCACATAGGATAGAACACTGCAAAAACAAGAGCTGCTAGCACTAACACAGATGTGTAGTTTTGAGTTAGAAATCATGGCATGTGTCAAAACAGGGAAATATGTAGTCAGCCCCCCACACCCCCCCTTACTATATATTCTAATTCCCGAATCATACTACAGTGGGGAACAGGCCATATATAACTGGTAACGAAATGAGTTTCAGTGAAATGAGTTGTCGGTGGAATGAACTTTCAGTGACTTGGTCTTGCTGATTTGGATGTCAATGAAATGAGCTGTCATTGAAATGAAGGTAACCTGTCATAGCACATATATAGAAAGTACATTGAGTGATGGATGCTAGGAGATCAGAAAGGTAAGGTTTTATTAGTAATCTCAGTAGCTGTGCGAATTACACTGTTTTGGGAAGCCTTTATCATGTGTGCCTATGCCCCAAGATTTCAAGTAGATCTCCTTACATTTGTGGTCTAGAAGTGACTTGGTCATTCTCTGAGGGGTGGATCAGGGAGACAGTAATGAGAAGGGTAATGTGGACATAGCTGATAATCAGCAACTGGGGGGAGCAAAAAAACCCTAGAATGAAATCTGAACAACCCTGTTACATATGGCTCCCACTGAAATTAACATTTATTTAAATGGATAAATTATAAGTTAGGTGCATATAAATTTGTATTATAATCATTTAAAAATATTACCCTGTGGCCCGTATCCATTCTAATATTCTACACTGGCTAACCATGGTTCCAAAAAACCCAAGGCTGAAAGATCTCAAAAATTATTTGTTGATATGTACAGTGCCTATACATAGCTATGCTAGTAGACAGAGGATTTAATGATTATAGAACTAAGCTGTAAACCTGTGACAGTCTGCTAACTTACCTATTTCTTACAAACACGTCTTGAGTTAACATGGTGTAAATAGCTGACTTTTATACTTAATGTTGCCTTCAGCTGTTTTGCTAATATTATATAGCTGGTCTTTATATATTTAAACTATGAAATATTTTCATAGCAATCACAGGAAAAGGAAAGATAAAGTATTTTAGTGCATTGCTCATTTCCTTGGTAAGTTTTATAAGATGAGGACATTTATTACTCTACAAGTGTCACTTACAGATGTGCAGGTTAAGTGTCATATCATTAGATCTGCAGTTTTTTGTTCTTGCTACTGTCTGCTTTCACTCCTTTCATAAAGTGTGGCTTTTTTATGTGTTATGCTGTATAAACAGCATCGTGAAATAGAGACATTATTCTTTTTTCATATTGGCTCATGAGAAATGGAGTTATACAGACACTGTGAATTATGTAATTATTGTCTTTTGTTAGAAAAAAAGACCTAGACAGCAGAGCTTGTTTGCAGGCGAGGTACAGAGAGGAAAGCTTCTGCAATGCATACATTTAAAACATAGTTATGAAAAAGTAAAATACCATACATTAGTAAAAGCAAGGTGTGTACAGCTAATAGGAGGTGTTTTAAGACAAAGTAAAGTTTCAAAATGCTTTTTTGCATGTCCTCCCTGTGTTTGAGTGGGTTTCCTCTATTTGCTCCAGCTTCATCCCTCATTCCAAAGACATGCATGCAGTAGGTGGATTGGGCACTCTAACTTGGCCATAGGTGTGTGTGTGTGTGTGTGTGTGTGTGTGTGTGTGTGTGTGTGTGTGTGTGTGTGTGAGTTTGTGGTTTGGATAAACCAGCGCTGCAGGGCTAGCCTCCCAGCACTGTAAACTTTGGCTCGAGATAATTGTCACTGTTGTGGCCACCTATGCAAAAATGGGAAAAGGGGGTTGTGGATGGACGGATAGTAAAAAATAAGGACCATTACTAATATGAATGTACGTACATATATACATACACACACACATACATATGTGTAATTGGTCTAGTTAAATTCTAAATGATTTATGGTACTGTATAAAAAATGTTTATGTTAAACTTTGTTGATGCCCTAGCAGTTTGTTGGTAATATGTGAAAATAAAGGTGACTAAATTTAGACTACTGACTTTTGAATATCAATAAAAGTATTTGCTCATAGGCTGGGGCTGCTGTTCTAGAAACAGCATTTATACAGAATAAGTGAGATCTTCCTAGATGGTTTGGTGTGATCTTTCTTTAAGCAGTTTGCATTAACCACATATGTTTGTGTTACATTTTATCCATAGTGATTGTGTGGGCGACTGCAAGGGGAAAATATTGCTAACGATATCAGAGGATGTGTGTCATGATGAAGATTGCTTAATACAGTTCTAGGTTATGTAGTGCAAATTACTTTCAGATTTCAACATATGAAATTACTATTTTATTGGACTGGCGCCAAGAGTATCAGTCACAGGTGTGAAAGATAATTTAGATTGGAGGAGCAGGGTGCAGTGGTCTGAATCAGAAAGGCACTTTCTTAGATAAGAAATACTTTTTTTTCTAAACCACATTTTGTTCACAGATTTACATGAATATAGCATAAACCTGTGTGGTATGGGCTGTGACATTACAAATGCATGTTTTTTCTCATAAATGTATATTTAGTTCAGATATAATGATCTAAGTTGTTAACCAATTTCTTTTAGCAACACATCAGCTCTGTGAGAAGAGGCAACATTGTGTGAATCTAAACTCTGTGCTTGAAGATATTATGAATGGATATCAAAAAATAAATTAAATTTTTCATGAAATAGAGTTCATAGTCTTAAAGTAGAGCAAGTAATTATTTTAAAAAATAAAATGACCGAGTACAGAACTGATAAACACAACATGCTCATATTTCTGATTCATAACTTACTGTTTTGTCTTTAATTGGTGACTGAGTGTGGACATTTGATTGGGTGTGTTTATGTTTTTTTTATATGTATATATGTATATGTGTGTGTGTGTGTGTATATATATATATATATATATATATATATATATATATTTTTTTTTTTCTTTTAATTTTATTTATTTGTCGTTTGATAACAGGGAAAATCTGAGTGAGCCAGTGGCCCAGGGAGAAAAGTTCCAGAACAGATTCAAAACACATTTAAACAATAATGGATGAGTAGTTATATACAGGGGAGAAACGTCCTGCAACAGATTAAATATTTTACAATGTGTTGGGGAGAAATGCTCCACATCAACACACAAAAAATGTTTACAGTAGCTTATAAGTAATTATGTACAAGGGAAGAAAATCCCCACAACAGATAAAAAACAAACAAATTAAAAGACATTTACAGAATATTACTAGGATAGATGCAATGAAAAATACAATATGTACTGCAAGTAGAAAGACACTTTGCAGAAGCGGATAGCCTTTGTCAACTAAACTAATATATAGTTATTCAAATTTATTGACTATATATCTAATTATATATGGAGGTGAGAAATAATAGAGTATTCTGCTGTCAAAATAGGGAATGAAATGAGATGAGCAGGCATAATGCGCATACTTGAGTTGTTGGATCCTTGTATATAGCCTGCACTAATTCTATCAGTGTTTCTGGGAGTTCAAACCACAACAGAACTGTCCAAAGCTAGCTTTCTTGGGAGTTTCTCATATGCTTTCTCCAAGTCTAGGAAAGCTGGAGTCTTTCCTCATCTCTAGCTTTTTCTCATGTAACCGTCTCACTGGAAACACCACGTCTATTGTGCCGATTCCTTATCTGAATCCAAACGGCTCATTTTTAGTCATGCTTTGTGCTACTCTGCATGTTCGTTCATCAGTCACCTTCTCCATTACTGTCATGCAGTGCGATAGATGTTTCATATCTCCATACGATCCACAGTTGTGAATGTGTGTTTTGTTTTTGAACACTAACAGTAGTATGCTTATCTTTCAGTTATCTGGGATATGCTGTTTTCTCTAAACTGCTATGAGTACTCTCAGGAGCCATTCTTTCCTATCTCACCCAACATCTTTATCATACCTGCTGTGACCTCACCTGACTCTGCTGCTTTTCCTGACTTCTTTTGCATTAGGGCTGCTGTTACTACTTCTTCTATGGTAGGCTCCTCCTCTTCTTTCATTGTAGGCTGTGTATGGGGCCTGTACAACTTCTGTGGGTTTTTTCCATCATTCAGAAGCTGTTGGAAGTATTCCTTCCATCTGCCTTTGATGTACTGTGAACTGGTGAGCAGGTTATTGCTTATGAAGGGTGTCTGACTGTCTTCTATATCCTTCTGTCTTTGCCTTGCAACCTGATAAAGTTTCTTTGTTCCATCTACTGAGTCATTTTCCAGAAGCTGGTAAAGGGTCTTTTATGCCTTGCTCTTAGCTATTGTAGCTTCTCACTTAGCCTCTTTGTTCAGTAAACAGTATTACTTCCTAGCATGATGGCTTTTTTATCTCCCATTTTTCCTACACTCTTCCTTTCTTTTGATGACTTCCTGGACTTCTGCATTCCATCACCAGCTATCATTATGTGCCTTATTTCCTTCCCTGTGTCAACTACATAGTCCTCACACATGGTCTTTTGAGGTGCTACCATTCTTCCTCAACTTCACCTATTTCCTCTTTCTCTTGAGGTGGTAGAGCCCTGAGTAATTCCTTAAATTGTTGTACTTTCTCTCCAATCAACTTCCAGGACTTCAGCCTGGTCTCTGTGGACCTTAGAGCCTTCTCTGACCATTGCTTGCAGTCGATTGTGGTGATTGTGGAAACCATTGGTTCATGCTGTGGGCTGACTGTTTCACTGGGGATGACTTTACAATCACTGAATATATTCCACTTCCCTTTCCTTACTAGGAGGAAGTCTACCAGTTGGCATTATGGTTAAAGCTCTTCGTTTGCCATTCATTAGGTACAAGGCTTAATCCTGACCAACTGCCAATGCCTGTAAGGAGCTGGAATGTTCTCCCTGTGTAACTTTGGGGTGACTCCCAACTCCCAAAAAAATACTAAGTGTTTTCCATCTCAAGTTCACCCAAGAATGGAGTTGTGAGCAACAGCACAGACTGTAGATGGTGCCATATGGAGGAAGAGTTGTATAGACCAACTGCTTTGGGCATCTACTGTAATGTGCAGTATCCTCAAAATAGGAGAACACTGATCACAGACTGCATATCGTGACAGGGCTAGTCAGTTGATAGTGTAAAATATGTCTCTGGGTTATTTAGTTGTGTTCACTAATGTCACCAAATGGGCATAGGTATTTGCCTGTGTTGGGTCCCTATCAGTTCAGTGAATGGCATTTTCATTGCACTTACATCGAACTGTTCATACTGAGATCGTGGTATAGTCAGGATTGGGAAATTTGCCCATTCCCCACTGTAGTGTGATCTCGGAGTTGATATTTATAATTAGCGGGGTGTGTGTGAGGGGCACAGCCCGCCCATATGAGTGGAATTTGATGAATGGCATTTCTGATGAAATGCTCTGAACTGATGGTTCGATGTAGTGATTTAGACCTGCCTGTGATAAGTGGGTTGAGGACCCGGTGCACTCTGACCTATGACAGGGACGTCTGCTAATAGTGGAAGGAGTTTATGTGCCCCTGTTGGCCACTGTGCGTCCATGATAAAGCTCAGCAGCTCTGGTTCAATAAACTACTGGCCAGCCAGTGTCCAGTTGCCCAGCATGGATTACCTGGTATAGCTGTTTTTAGCTAAAGCTGGTTTTAAAACTAATCAACATGCAGAACATGAACTAAGAATTGCTACTTTTAATGTAGGTTCATTGACGGGTTGCAGCTTGGAAGTGGATCAAATGATGGTAAGGAGGAGACTGGATATCCTACTTATTACAGTAGGACACTGTCAACAACTTGTGTTGTCTTCTCAAAGAAGTTAAGCTGGTTCATTAGACAGGATCTACCTTTCATAAAACAAATTGCTGTAGATCTAAACTGGCGAGAGTTTTAATGTTGATGTTAATCAAGTGTGTTATAATATGTTCCATGGCCTCACAAAAGTGACTTTTCAGACTGACAGGCTTATAGATTTCAGGGTCAGTTTGTGGTGATGCCACATTTATGGAGTGGCATCTCCAGTGCTTTATGCCTTACTTACCTGATGTACCTGGGCATCTTGGGGCAATGCAGCAATTGCCTCATGTACACAGAAAACCCTCTCCTCCTACCACCCAACACTACAACCTGTGAGAGATGCACTTATATAGCCAAACTGGAAGTAAAGCTCTCTTCACCCAAGACTGGACTAGACAGTCAAGAGGAGAAGGTAAACACTTGCACCACACCACACCCATCACATAGTCCCTCAAAACCTACACCACCAAAGCACACACATAGCAATACAAACACACACACCTACATTAGCAGAGGCTCTCAATAAAAATCTGCTCAAGCAACAGAGACCTCCAAAGCAGAAACACAAGCAACCTCCACCCCCCCCCAACACAACCCAAATGACATAGCCCACAAACTCAGTGTGCCACTCAGCCCATAAGGCATAACAACGTACCCAACACTTTAGCCATAGGTGACTTTATAGTCAGGCACAGTGATGTTCCAATCACCAGGCTAAACAAGGAGAAAGTTACTGTCAGCTGCCTGTCGGGTACCAGGATCCGCCAAATAACGCATGCACTCAGGTCACTCCACAACAAGTACAAATATGATTCTGTCATTTTCCATGTTGGTGTGAATGACCTGAGCTGTACCTCCCTGGACTACATGAACAGAGACATGGAGGAGCTCTCAGATCTTGTAGCCCAGGCAAGTATGATCCTAGCCCTGAGTATCATCCTGCCATCACCCAGAATTATACCACAGTACAAGGAGAAAATGATTGACTTCAACAATTGGCTAAGCTTCTGGTGTCATTCTAAGAGGATCCAGTATCTGTCTGCCAGGGATGACATAGTCAACAGTCCATGATACTTTGCCAGAGATGGCCTGCACCTGTCGCCCTTGGGATTCTGGATACTGGCTAAGGCTTTTGCCACCCCTACAGTGCCTTTTTTAGGCAAGGTTCAAATGACAAATTCACCACCATAACAGGTACAAGCAAGCAAAATCTGAGGGTAATGCTACTCAATGCTAGAAGTCTAAACTTCAAAATGCATTCACTCAAGGCACTCCTTAAAATGGCAAACATTGACATCTGTGCAGTGACAGAGACCTGGTTCAAGGCTTCAGAGAGCACCCCTACATTACCAGGCTATAATTCATACCACACCTTTCGGCCACCTAACCTGGACCGAAACACTGAAGGCGGAGGCGTGTCCATATTCATTAAGGATATCCATACCTCCAGGCTAGTTGCCCAGCATAATGCATCCGAGATTATCCAAGTGCAATTAACTCTGGTAAGACCGCAATCCAAATTGTAACTTGCTACAGATCCCTCACCATGCCCCAGTATTCCCACTCCTCATTTCTTGATACACTGGAAAATATTAGGGTACAACCCAACACCGTAATACTGGGCGATTTCAACTACCCCACCATTAACTGGGAAAACTACTCATGTACTAACTCTTTTGCTCAACTTTTTCTGGAATTCATAAATTTCAATGCCTTGGATCAGCTTATCCACACCCCCACCAGGGGCAGCAATATCCTAGACCTGGTCATTACCAACATGGGCGACCGGTGTTCCACACCAGAGGTCAATTCCTCGTTGGTCAGATCTGACCACAAGCTAATCACCCTAGACATGCACATCCCTCCCCTACCCCCCATTAGGGAAACCACTTCATGACACCCATGCAAACGAACAATAGTAAAAGTCAATACCAAAGGGCTCTAGCTGACTAAGTTTGCAGATGACTTCAAGCTAGGAGCAGTCATTGAATCCCCAAATGACTTACCCATCCTGCAAGAAGGTTTGTCGAAAAAGAAATAACTGGTGCCAGAATCATGGACTGAAATTAAAAGCCAAAAAATGAATTATTGTATCCTTTGGGAAGTCATCTACTTCAGAAAACTGCATTGGGAATGTATCCCTAAGAGTTGAACCATTTGTCTGGGATTTGGGAACGTATGTGGATAGTGATTTTGACCAACATGTGTCCATTGTTGTAAGAAAGCCCTTTTATATTGCAAAGCTCATAAACAAAGGGATTGTGTCTAGGTCTAGGGATGTTATTTTCCCCATTTGCTGAGACCTCTTTAGGCTATTCATTGAATATAATGTCCCCGTTGGTATCTATCTTTTCAGACACATGCACCAACTGGAACCCCGACAGAGTTACTTTACTAAAAGGATATAAGGCCTAAAGAACATGCCCTGTGTGATGACCCACTACTGTACCAGTAATCAAGGAGCCTTAATCTTCACCACTGGCAACAGTGGGGGACATACACTTGGAGGATAACAGGTACACACAGTGTTTCCAGATGCAGCTCTCTGCATCAAGTGCAATTTCCCTTAAGAGCACACAGAGACCACAGTCAGTCCAGGGCTGGTTTCTCCCCTCTTTCTTCAGATCCCTTGTAAGACTCCCCACTGGCATAGCTATAGAGTTGAGATCTCTGCTGAGTGGCCAAGCCAAGACCTCCAGCCCCCTCTCTGTCCAACCAGTGCGTTATGTCCCTGCCCAAGTAGCTGACACACACACACTCTTCAAGGTTTGATTTACACACGCACACACACACACACACACACACACACACACACACACACACACACACACACACACACACACGGGAAAGGTTGGCACAGGTTTACTAGCTATGCCCCCTTTTGCCCAGACTATAAGTTAATTACCACTGCCACTAGCCAACTCCTTATCAGCTACTTTAAGGCCCTTAACAAAGGGGGTCCAACCTTACTGTGTAATATTAATATTAATACAAATGGTAGTTTGACCAACAGCAATGCTATTAGGAGTGGCCCACACATTGTCACCAAATAAATATGCAAATACTCTCAGAACTTAAATATCGCTAGACAGACCAGTCACAATGAAAGGCTAAACTATATTTAATAATAAATAATAAGATAATACTCAGTATATATTCACAGTGACATCAATGTTCAAAATCACAGGAAATATTTAAAACAACATTGCAGGACTCAAATAATAAATAAAAATATCTAAACTAAGCTTTGCTATATTCTTGACTATATCTAAGACAATTGTACTGTTCCCTAGAAACTTAATTCATCAGAGCAAGGCAGATGTGTTGTGGTGAATGGTTCTTTTCAGGTCCAAGACCAAATACAGAATGCTGTGTCTCTCTAAGAGACTTCTCAAATTAATATATCAAATGTTACTGCTGGGATAACTTGCAGAATGACATAATTTCTTGTCATCTGACTTTTAGTTCCCAATTGAAACCCCCGCTGTTTGTAGCTTGGCAGTATTTAGCATCTATCTGTGAAAATACATAGACTTCAGATTTTTGGCAGATGGTGGAAATCATAAAACAATTGCATTCCTTCATACTTTCAGAGGTAGTAATTTGTTCACTCCAAAGATAATGCAGAAATCTGCCTAGTTTTAGACATTGTGTCTCCTTACTGCATTTAAACTGAAAGATGCCATCTTTTATGGCATAGCCATAAAGTAATTTAATTTCAGTTATTTTTCTGAAGTTAGGTCCCTGTATTCCAGTTTCTACTATTAAAATAAATACATTTAAACAGTTACAATAGAGCATGTACATTTTTATTCTATCCCAGTAGGGCACACTGTGGTTACATTTCAAATAGCACTTTGCAAAAACCTTTTTTAATGCACACTTCTGTACCAGCAGTTTGATATGCACATGACATACAACTCTAATGCATTTGTAACACAAACATCTTATATAAATTATGTTGATATTCACAGACAACATATAATTATTCACAAGATTCCAAATAGCCTTGTGCTGGCAGTATCCCCCTTTGTCACACCCTATATGGACTGACTCAAAGCCCTGTCACTGTACTCCCTGTCCTACAGACTGCTAAGAAGTGACCTGTATCTGGTGTACAGGGCATCCTCTGATCCATTGCTGATGGATTGATTTACTGCACATCAACAATCGACTGGCACCAGAAATACTTGGTGTAGGAATCTAAACCTCTTCTACAACATTAACAGAACAGTTTCAAGGGATAGGTATGGCTTAAAGAGGATACCACTGCTCTGGAGCAGACTTCCCATCAACAAAAAGTTTGGAATCTGACTCAGCTTTCCTAGGATCAGCTGTCCACTTCTGTGCTGAAGGATGTTGCTGAAAATTTTTCTGACAAACAGGAAAATATGGCAGCCTAATTAACTTTATCCAAACATTTTCTCTAAATATTTCCTGGCCCTGCTTATACATTGGACTATTACCTCATTGAATTTGACATCTGGGTATATTTGACTTCTGAAAGCAATGCAGCAATATAGACCTTATTTATTTATATATTGAAAGTGATCGTGTGACTGTCTGTAGGTATTACTCAGACCATCACATGGTAAAAGTCAAAAATGAGCAACACTGGCTTTTGCAGTTAGAGCTACATCTCAGCATTATCCATTTGAAGGTAAGAGCAAATCAAGAATTAGCAGATTTATAAAAGCATTATCAGTGTTATACTGTCAAAAAGCACTTTGCTTCTCAGGGACTTATTTGACTTGCTCCACTAAATTTAAGCTGTTGTACTTCTGAAAATGTGTTTTTTGTTACTAGATCTTACACAACCCTCCCCTGCCCCCACATTTCTGTTTGTATATCAGCCATGATGTACAAATAATAAACTTCAATATAAAAAATGAACAAGCATAGGAATCTGTATAGTTCCAACCTCACTGCCATGAGTGTTCAGGAAAAAATAAAAAACAGAGAAACTAGTGGTCTTAAAACTTCTTTGATGAGCTCAGTCATAGTAATTACCAGAAGTCATGGAAACCAGTTAGTGTTCCAAAGCAACAAGCCTTTATTCGTCACAGACAAGTGATCTTAAGTAACAACCCTCAGTAACAAAGATCAGAAATATTTTACAATGTTAAACATATTACCTTTTATAGGGGAAACTATAAGTATTGTTTAATTTTAAATCAGCCTTTTCAAGGCAAACAATATAAACGGGCCATAAAAAGTGTATTTTAGAACAGCAAGTACCCACCTCCACAAACTACTACTGATTTGGTCGAACTAAATCCTAGTTAAGGAAAACACTACGTATTTGCAACCCATATTCCCAAATCATGTATTAAGAAAAGCAACCATGCACATAAAAAGGCTGACTTTTAACTAAAATCACTTTTGGATAACTAATGCAATAAAGGCTTCGTCAGGTCTCTTGATCTGACTACATTAACTGCACCTGTCTAACAAGCTTCCTAATCTGGTTAGAATAACTGCACTAGCTGTCATCACAGAGACATTTTTGTTCCAGGTTCAGAAGATTTCTACTGGTCAGGAACAAGAGGATTTGGAATTGTCTAGTAGTGAGGTGAAAAGAATTTACATTACTGAGATGACCTGGTGTAATCAGTGGACCCAACACCCTACTTCATCCCTTTCACGACTCCAGAATAATGAGATTATTGTATCACTCATTTTACAAATGAAGAAACTAAGCAGAGTTTGACCTTTTGCTTACTTGTTATCTGTCTTATCTAATATATTATAATTGGTAGCTAAATGTACAGGATGTTTCTATGCAGTGTTTTATAACTGTTGTTAATTTTTTTAGACATTAACAGTTAAATAGGATGTTGAAAAAAATTATTATTTTGTAACAACTGCTTTTTTATGTAATAACTTTTTTTTACTTTTTGTACATTTTATCAGCTACTATTTTTATCTGTTATTACTCTTAAAGTATGTATGTATTATTATTATTTCTATTTTTATTTTTGGAACTTTTCTCCCTGGGCCTCTACTGAAAATGGACATGCATCCAGCTAGACTAGCCCGGTCAACAAATGTAAAATAAAATAAATAATAATAAATAAATAAATGTTTAACAAACCATTTTTGGTCTGGCAAATTATGTGTCTAATTATCTTACATACATTTTCCTTAAATTATTTATGATTTTTTTAAATTGCATTACAATGGAATCGCAAATATTTTTATAGGCTGTTGGTATTTTTGGACTTTTTTATCTTCTTCTTCAACAGATGTATTTTACTTTGTAGGGTGTATATAATTTATTGTTTCATTTTGCTGCTATACTGCTGAGCAGTCTTAATATAAAGATCCTTCCAAAAGTACAGAATCATGGTGCTTTACATTAAAATACAGCCATATAGGTTGTCAAGGTTGGTACCATAACAATTGAGTAGCCATTGAGAAATATTAGTCTCCTAACCATCATCATACATTAAATGATGGCGATATTAGCTCCTGTGATCTTTTATACATTATTTTAGCTCCATCTGGGATTGTAAACTCTTGTAAAATACTGTTAAATGTTTTAATTGGAACTGTCTATTTTAGTAGGTTCTTGTTATGTAGAATTTCTATGTTAACTAAAAAGAAAAACACATCACACAATATCAACAGAAAATGGAATAATTGCATTTACTCATTACTCCAAAGGGTAATTGTCCTGAAAAAGCTGCATAGTTCGATTTACTTTCTGGATTTTACACTTATACAAGCTGCAACTATTAGTAGTGGATTATATATATATATGTATATATTTTTTTTCAATTTCCATGTTAATTCACAAAATTCCCAAGCCCATTGCATATATTTGTGTGTGTGCATGTATGTTAGATGACAGATCATCTGCCATAGGTTTTGTTTTTTAATATTTCTGCATTAAACTATATTAGGCCACCGAAATGTTATTCTGGCGAACACCTATTCATCGACTCTTAATTAGCGAATTTACTAAGGGCACGAAAATAATTGCCCAAAGCACAACAGACCGTGTAGTTGAGTCAAACCCACCCAAGTGGGGGCTTTTCTCCCAACAATCATCGATGTGGGGGGCTTTGCCCCCAACATCCCCCCAACTATATGTACCAACTCCAAGATCGCACTATTGTGGAGAAAAGGGCAGAGTTGTGTAGTTTTTTTTTGTACTAAAGTTCTGTATTTGTCCATTGTGTTTTGGACAGCTATTTTATTGCCCTTGGTAAATTCAGTGAATCTTCAAAACACCACAGGTAGCAGCCAGGTAGTTCTTAAAAGGTTTAATCCACGTATTACACAATCCACAATACACAGTAAGCGCTTTCATCCATAAAAGGACTTCTTCAGACTGAATAATGTGAACAAAACACAATTGCTTAAAAACATTTCAAAGAAGACACATGACTTAATTAATGATGATGTAACTTCCTCCTTTTGAGAAAAGCCACAAAATCACTTCTATCATTCAGCCCAGGTGGATAGCATGCATTTAGCTTAACTTGCCAAACATATTCCTTCCACCCAAGCTCCTCTTCTGCATCAAATCTATTGTTAATATTAGTCACTTCATCTAAGACAACAAACTTTAAATCAACTTTACATGCTGGACTGTTTTTATAATGCTTCCCAAATGCATTTTTTTTCATCTTTTACAGCAACAGCATACTTATGCTCATAAATTTGTTTGTTCATTTCTCTTGTTGTACGTCCTACATAGAAAGAATTGCAGGAAAAGCAAAGTCCCAAATAAACAATACATTTTGATTTACAACTGCATCTTCCCTGTATTTTAATTAAATACCCTTCAACTGTTAACTCATTTGTATCTGTCATTAAAACATTACACATACTGCAATTTAAACATTTATACATACCTGGATTACTAACCCTATTATTATACGGAAAAGGGTTTAATTTTGCTTGAAACATATCTTTAAAACTTTTTCCTTTTTTCTGTATGAATACTGGCTTTTCTCCCATGACCTTACTTATCTCTGCATCTGACTTCAGTAACTTCCAATTATTATTAATTATGTTTTTAATCGATGAAGTATCTGTACTATTCTCTATCTGCATGGCTGTACTAAAATCACTGTATTTACCACTGGACACTGCCACTGTCATTTGATTACTTCTCATAAGGTGGCTTTCATTAAGGGCTTCTGTCACTACACTTTCTGGATATCCTCTATTAATACATTTGTCACATAAGACTCCACGTTCCCTTATAAAGTCACTATCCTTGTCTGTCAATGCATCTATTCTCTTGAGCTGACCTTTAATAATGTTTTTCTTAGTTTTTCTTGGATGTAGGCTATCATAATGTAAATTAGCATTATTTTGTACTTTTTTCTTAAAAATGGAGGTACCTAAACATTCACTTTCCTTATGAATAACTAAGTCTAAATAATTCACACTCTGTTTATCATATGTTGCAGTAAATTTCAAATACGAACATACTTCACCTCTCCAAATAAAAAAAACATTGTCAATAAAACGTTTATAAAACATAATGGGCCGGATTCACGATGGCTTGCACGGAGTCTACGAGTAGAGTAAGACCCCATGCAGCCATCATGTCCAACGAGCGATCCACGAACAGCCTGTAGGGGTGTGTAAGAGAGCTCCTAACACGTCTCCTACACGGAGAGGGCTGTGATATGCAAATTACCTCACTTGCAGCTGAAAGGTATGCAAATGAGGTAAATGTGTGATCCAGGAAGCAGAAATCTGTCCGAGTAGGAGACGTGTTAGCTGCAGAAATGTACTCAGTTGACAACTGAGTACCGTTCTGCAAATAGCACAATGGAGCCTTGTCAGCTCCAAATAAAGGTTGCATATGGTTGAGGAAGCATGCCAATGGCCAAATATACGGCCATTGGAAAGTTTCCCTGATGCAAAATTAAAATAAAAATAATTTTTTTTCGTCGATTTCCGATGTTTAAGCATAGCGCAGCACCGCTCAAATGGAGTGCGCTATAAAAATCATAAAATAAGGCAATAAAAGCCACAAACATGGAATTTATGAAAATTGTCAAATTACATTGTAAGGGAATAGCAGGCTGAAGACAACATGGCCACCGAGTAGGGGTTGCTAAGGGGAGAAGCCCAGTCTAAGACATGTAACCAAGCATTAGTAGGCAATCCTATGTAAATGAGTGTTAGGATAGTGAATCGCACTTTTACATAGCAAATGAGCACAGTCAGTGGAGTGTAGGAGTAGGATATGGGGAGGAAAAGAGTAGGAGATAGGTAACATCACAAGGGGGGTATGTATGAAAGTAGTGCAGCTCATTGGGGGACAGTGGCATCTGTTAGGTGTCAGTTAGACATCATGGAAAGAGGTGTGTCAACAGGTAGGCGAGGGAAAGCCAAGAAATGGAAGGTGTATACTGTGGATAACACCAAAGTTTCTTGCTGAGCGGGTATGCGCGCGTGTGCGCACCTGTAAACTCGAGTAAGACAGAGTGCGCGTGTGGAAGCGTGAATGCGCACATTTAAGCCAGAGTAAGCATGTATAAGGCTGTTAGAAGACCTGTAAACTTGTTTGCGCTGGTGTGCGCGCGTTTTAGCCCGAATAAGCAAGTTTTAGTCTGTCTAAGCATGTATGCGTGTGTGTGAGCTGCTGTGAGCGTGTTTGCGCTTGTATGCGCATCGCTCACCCTAAGGAAACAGAAAGAAAAAAGGAAGCACAACAAATAGCAGGAAGCTATCAGGTGATACTAGTAGAGCTAGCAGGTGAAAACAACCCGAATCAGGCAATAACACAGGCAGAACACTAGCCTAGCCCAGCCCAGCACTTAAAACTCTGCAAACAACAGTGCAGTTTGTTTCTCACAAGAGACACTGAAACACTGGAGTATGCTACTAGAAGTGAAAACTGAAAGCTTCACTCAGACAAAAAATGCTAGGGGCTGACATTGCTGTTATAAGACGAGATATGCAACATGCTGGGGGTGGTGACAATGCAAATGCTGCCGGACAACCCACAGTGAGTAGACGGAGAAGAGTGTACAGGCCCAGGGTCACCTACCAGGGGTTACATGAGCTGGAGATAGTGGAGCACTATAGAGTGGACAGAGACCTCCTGCAGCAAATTGTTGAGCTGTGCAGGCCACGCCTCACACACAGAACCAACAGAGGGGAACCCATCCCAGTGGAAACCAAGGTATGTGTTGGCCTAAGAATACTAGCAACAGGTACCTTTCAGAGACCAACTGGTGATTTGATGGGGATATCACAGGCATCAGCATCCAGGGTACTGCACCAGTTCCTGGATGCCATGTCAGCACATGTCAGTGATCATGTATATTTCCTCAATTCCCATGAGGTATTGGCCAGCAATATGCGTCTCTTCCAGCAAATAGCAGAATACTCTGAGGTAGTGGGTGCAATAGACTGCACGCATATACGCATCAAAGCACCAGCCGGTGAGCGGGGTAGGGCCTACATTAACCGCAAGGACTTCCCCTCCATCAACTGCCAGGTCGTGTGTGATGCCCAGGGCATAATAATGAATGTGCGTGCTGGCTGCCCTGGAAGCTACAATGATTCCCATATCTGGCATCTGATGCAGCTGTACCAGACATTTGCCAATGGGGACATCCCACATGGTCACTTAGTGGGGGATGCTGGCTATGCACTGGAGCCGTGGCTGAAGAAACCCATCAGAAACGCACACACACCTGAACAAGAACGCCATAATGAGGCACACGCACAAACACAAAATGTAATCGAGCGTGTGTTTGGGTTGCTCAAGTCATGGTTCCGGTGCCTGGACACATCTGGTGGAGCCTTGCAATACTCACCAACTACATGTACACAAATTGTCATGGTATGTGCTATGCTATATAATATGATCCTGCGAAAACAGCTGCAACAGGACCAGCATAGGCCTGGGCCAAACAGCCCCCCACCAGTGCCAAGGCCATCACAGGCAGAGCGTGACTCAGAGGAGGAACAACCTGAGCCTGCCCCAGTAGGCAGAAGGAGGCATGCCCAGTATGTCTTGGCCTTGGCAAAGAGGCAACGCATAGCACATACACTGGCTCAGTAGGAACCCTGGAAATTATACCTCTCTCTGACTTGCACATATAGTAAAAGGGATGCCTAACTTGACGCTACCTGTTTCCAAACATGTATAGGGAGTGCAGTATGTGCATCCAACATAGGCAGCCCTGCAGCACCACCTAAGTCATGATTGCCATGTGTTAAGCAATGTAAGGTAGTGCTAAACAGCATTTACCACCATGTCGTATATGCAAACTTGATGACTTTCAGTAGCATCCTACCCTCACCAAACATGAGGCCACAATATGAAGACAAGATGATCAGTTACAACAATTGGCTTAAGTATTGGTGTCAGTGAAAGGGGATTCAATGCCTGTCAGCCTGGGATGAGATGCTCGACAAGACATGATGCTTTGCTAGGGATGGATTTCACCTATCACCTGTGGCCTATTTGATATTGCCAAAGGCTCTTGTCACCCCCATAGTGCCTTTTCTAGGTAAGGCTCAAAAGACAAACCCACCTCCATAGGTATCACAAGGGATAAGAAAGTATAAGTAATGCTACTCAGTGCCAGAAGTCTAAACTGCAAGATGCATGCACTCCAAACACTCCTCAGCATGGAGACTGTTGATATCTGTGCAGTAACAGAAACCTGGTTCAAGGCTCCCAAGAGCACCCTAGCATTCACAGATACACCTCATACTATGCTTTACAGCTGCAAAACATGGAACAAACTACAAAAGTAGGGTGAGTATCAATATTTGTCAAAGATACCCACACCCCCAGGTTGGTGGCACAGCATGAAGCATCAGAGACTACCCATGTGTAACCAACAGTGGGTAAAACCGCCTTCCAGTTCATTGCCTGCTACAGACCACCTCCTAAACCCAGGAACCACACTTGGCTGACTGGAGAACACATGAAAATATGAAGATCTCCCCAAACACCATTATATTGGGCGGCTTCAACTACCCAAACATACACTGGGAGCATTACCCTAGCTCCAACAGCCTAGGCCAAAGGTTCCCAGAATTTATAAACCAAAATGCTATGGAACAACTTGCTACCACTCCCACAAGAGGGGAAACATACTGGATCTGATCATCACCAACATGGGGACTCTATGCCCAAGACCAGAAGTGTATCCCTCACTGGTACGATCACACCAGATAGTAATCTCACTGGATATTCACATCCCCACCCCAGCCCATGGCCAGAAAACCACAGTGAAAAATGTTCACTAAAGCATATGTCACACACCTCAAAACTGAGGTGGAATCCTTCACAGCCCCTGTGTCTGTGGAAAATATGGCCCAGACCTCATAACCCTTTATAAACGCATTCTATGAACACCGTCAGGAATGCATGGATCATGCAATCCCAAATAAAACCAAGACCCAATCCTCCAAAGACAGGCATCCTGTTTGGCGGACCCCAGCCATAAACAAACCATACAATACAAGGAGGAAGCTACTATATGATAGATCCAAATCACAAAAAGGGAAGCCATCTCTGACCAGTATTATTGAAAAACAATGTCCACACAGAAAATTGTCTAAGGCCATCTGTGAGATAAAAATTGTACAGGACATCAAGGATAATCACAAGGCATTCTTTACTTATTGTAGGAACCTGTGTGGGAATCCCCAGATATGTTCAGAATTAGTCCAAAATGACAAACAATACAACAAACCCACAGACATTGCCAACATCCTAGCTGACAGGTTCAGTGCAAACCCCCCCCCCCCTCCCCACCAAAAGGGAAAATATCTATCCCAGCAGAGTGCTGGCCCCCTGCCATCGCAGATGCTCAGGTAACAGCCTCTCCAAAACAAAGCACACAGCATCAATGGGACCAGACAGTGTCCTGGGCTGTGTCCAACATGAACCCCAAAAAGAATTGAACACACACATAAAACCACTGTTCAATGTCAGCCTTAACACACAATATGTACCCAAAGAGTAGTGTACAGCAACAGTGGACCCTCTCCACAAAGGTGGTGCCTCAACAGATACTGCAAACAATCGCCCCAGAAGCCTGATTAGGTTGGTCTGCAAAGCTATGGAAAGGATCATCATGGACCTCAGAAATAAACATATTGGGGACACACAGACACTGGATCCTACCCATTTGGGCTTTAAGGGCAGATCCTGCCTCTTAAACCTGGTTGAGTCATTTGAAACAGTCACCAAGCCATTGACGAGGGGATGGTGGTCCACACAGCCTACCTGGACCTTGCAAAAGCCTTCCATACAGTACCCCACTTGGTCATCACAGATAAGATCACCAGCTTCAATAGAAACCCCTATGTCACTAGATGGGTTGAAAACTGGCTCAAGGAAAGAACCCATATGGTCTGAAATGCTGGAGCCATGTCAGACCACAAACCAGCTACAAGTGGCATCCCACAAGGCTCAGTCCTGGGACCTCCCTTGTTTGGTATATATTTCTCAGAGGTACAGGCCAACACAGCAGGACTGTTGGTGAACAAGTTTGTAGATGACTGCAAACTGGGCGCCATAATCGACCCTCCAGCTGACACAAGCATCCTACAAAAGGGCCTCATAGAAACAGACAACTGGTGCCAGAGCCATGTCCTCAAGCTAAACACAACACAGTGTATAGTCCTTCCCTTCATCAAAAACTAAGTGCCCACAAATTACTACACATGTGGTAACCCATTAAGTATGGAAGAAGTGATAAGGGACCTGGGGATCCAAGTCGATAGCAATCTCACATTCAACAACCATGTGGCCAAAGTGTTCAGAGAAACATTTCATATAGCCCACCTAATCATGAAGGTAATCACATCTACATCAGTGGAGGTCATTGTGCCTCTTAACTCATCCCTCATCAGGCTCATAATTGAGTACAGTGCCCCTTGTGGGATGTACCTTTTCAAACACCTGCAGCAGCTGGAAAGACCACAAAAGTACCTCACCAGGAGGATCAAAGGGCTCAAACACATGCCATTCACTGCCCGGTTAAAGAAATTGCAGCTCCACTCAGTGGCATACTGCCTGCCCAGAGGCGATCTGTGCCAGATGTATAAAGCCATGTCCAACCTGGAATCAATGGATATGCTGCACCTTGGAAAATCAGAATCCCATCAAGCTACGTGCTCAAGAGACCTGAACCTCAGGACTGAAATAAATAGGACATGCTGGAGTGACATATCCATAACCCAGAGGCTCCCCCCACTGTTGAGTAAACTCCCACTCCAGGTTAGCCAGAGTCCCTCATTGACTCTCTTCAAGAGGAATCCTGATGAGTGGATGGGAGATTGTAGGTTTGCCCTGGGTATCACTTCTATGTCACTGTTAGCCAGAGCCACAGTATACTAACCATGAAAAATGTAATGGCAAACTCCACTTACAATGTGTGTTGAAAGCCAAACACACTCTGGCTAGGATTATAAATGCTCTAGGGCAGATAGCCTAGTATGAACCTATGAACAGAATCACACACACCAAGTAGTACAACTGTGGTCACTGTGGAGTAATGTTTGCCAATGTCCACCCAAGTTGGTGAATACACAGCAATGTCGGACAAGCCTGGTTTAAGTAGGCCATAGCTGAACAAAATGCAACATGCTCATAGTTGCCCAACTGGCCCTTATCTAGTCTGGTCTGCTCAGTATGAGCATTTACAGCAGTGATGGGACTCAAACCCATGATACTGTGCACCATAGTGAAAGTACTGAACCACTACACCATGACAGTATTGCAGTGTTCAGCCAGTATGAGAGAATGTTGCCAAGTCTTTGCAAACTATCCCATGGAAACCCTGCAAGCACAGCATAATCCCTGTTGAGTTATGACACAAAGGAGTCTGGCAGTAAGAACGCAACATGACTTCCAACACACACAGTATTAATGTCAATATTGGTCATGTTCACACACAACCACAAATGTAGTGGACTTCAGATCACAACATATGGAAAGGTCACACTGGGCATGCTCACACACTTGGATAAATGAGACACGTCAGGCAACAAACCATGGAAAGCCTGAACTGGGCATGCTCACACACTTAGGCCATGTCTGAGTATAGCAGTCAGTCACACATATCTGGCAGTTGTATGTGTTAAGCCAGGAACCTCCCACGATCCAGCAATCCACTCTGTGCACACAGTTAAATGACAACAGACACATATATTAATATACCGGAACCATGTCATGATCAAACATGTTACGCAGATACACAAGTTGTTCACAGAAACTGTGAAAGATACGGTAATAAAGACCTGCAAACAGTAGCAGCAACAAATATTGTGCATCCCAAACATAAACATAGGTGCAGAGGTGAATACTAGGCTGTCTGCCCTAGGAAATTCATAAGCCAAGGCAGAGTGTATTTGGCGTCTGCCTCCCCAGTAGAGTAGCCTACTGTGCCTCTATAAAGTAGGTCACAGAAGGCACCCCTTAAGGCTACTTTGCTGTGCCTCTGTCAAGCAGGGACACAGTGGAGATCCTAGGGGTGAATTTGCAATTTCCCATCCATGCGGCTGTATTTTGCTGGAAGAGGGATGGTGAGGGGCTATGTCTAACTTTAATTGGGATTCAATTCCAGAGTGAGGGGAGCCTGTGAGTAATGAATCTGTCCCTGCAGCATGTCCTATTTATGTTTGTGCTGAGGTTTACGTCCCTGAAGTGTGTATCTGTAAGGGTCTTGGATGTTATGAGGTGGAGCATGTCCATTACTTCTGGGTTTGAAATGGCTGTGTACGTCAGGCATAGATTACCTCTGAGTAGGCGTTAAGCAACTGAGTAAAACTGGAGATCCTTTAGCTGAGCTGCATAGGACATCTGTGTGTAGCCCATGATTCTCTTGGGGAGGTACTGTTGTGTTCACTGTAGTTGCTGCAGGTGTTGGGTAAGGTACACCCCAAAAGGGGCATTGTAGTCAAACATGGTCCTGATGAGTGAGTAGTAGAGGGCCACAATGACCTCACATGATCTACATGCAAGCACCCATGTGAGAAGGAGGGCTATACAAAGTTCTTTGCAATGACTCTCTGTCAATGTGATTAGCAAAGGAGAGGTTGATCTATCTGGGTCTGTGGGATATTGCTCTGTTATGTAGTAGCTTCCTCCTTCTGTTGTACAGCTTATATATGGCTGGGGTCAACCAGACAGGTCTCCTGTTTTGGAGGAGTCATGGATTTATGTGGGATAGCATGATCAGTGCATACCTGCAGCTGCTCATACAATGCGTTTGTAAAGAATTCTGCAGATTGGTCTGTATTAACCTCCAGCATGGGGCCTCTGAAGTATTCCACCCCAGTCTTCACAAGTGCAAAGTCTGCTTTTGAGAAATTCTTTACAGTGATTTCCTTGGCTGGGTGTGGGGACGGGATATGGATGTCCAGGAAAAGTTGATCATGGTCTGATCTTAACAATGACAGTTCTACCTCTGGTGTGGAACATAAGAGTCCCCGTGTTGGTGATGATCAGGTCCAATATGTATTCCCCCTAGTGGGTGTGGTGACTGGTTGTGCCATAGCACATGGATTCACACATTGTAGTGGCTGTAGGATGATGTTGAGGGCTTGAGTAGTATCCCCAGTCAATATTTGTGTACCTGAAGTCAACCACTATAATGGTGTGTGTGAAGACCTTCATATCCGACACTGTCCCAGGAAAGCCAAGTGTGGTTACTGGGTATGGGTGGGTGGTCTGAACTACACACCAAACCAAAAGGCAGTTTTGCACAATGGTAGGTGTATATGTATGGCCTGTCATGCTTAGTGCAGTGGGACCAACCCAGAGGTGTGTGTATCTGTGATGTATATGGATACACCCCCTACTTGTGTTCTGTGTCACAAGTCCTGTGGTCACGAAGCATGGTATAGAACATAACCTGGCAGTGCCAGTGTGCATATGTGACCCTGAACTATGTTTCTGTGAATGCACAGATATTGTTATCCCCCATACTGAGGGATAGTTAAAGATGTACATTCTTCTTTGGAAAGACTGATGATGCGTTTGTCACACAGTCTGTGAATGTGTTGTGTGTTTTGCTTTCATTATTGTATGACATATTATTATAACAGTAATTGCCATGCACACATCAGGTATGTGTTTGCCACATATAGATATGTACCTGTGACCTTTAATAGTTCCTATGTGTGAAGCCTGCCCCATATGAATACAGTTGTTACCTTTGCCGCCATGTGCCGCAGCTTACCAGACCTTAGGCGATACATGTATGTTGGTGACAATGCAAGCTACTGCAGTGATCTGTGTCCTAGGCCAACTATGTGACACACACCCATGAAAGCTTTGATAGATTAATGTGGGTGACGATTCATGTCTGAAGTATATGTCAGACATGTTAAAACACAGCAAAGTCTGTGAGTGATGGCCATCCAGTGTAGGTGTATGGCAACTGTTGCCGATATGCATACAGAAACCTTCTTGCTTAGGTGATACACAGAGGAACTGCAGAATACCTTTGGAAATGTGAATATCACAGGATAGACAAGATAACACCTGTCCACATGTACACATCATTACCCGTTCTACATGATGGGTGCTACCACCTACATGGTACTGTTGGAATACTGTGTTAACTACATGCCGATGACAATGCCACAGTAGTGTTACAGCAATATACCATGGCTTGGACAACAGGTATCTGTCCATATGATACCCTTGTGGTGGTTAAGTGTGTCATGTGTAGAATGCATTGTAGGCCACTGTATGTATTTGCAGTCATGGATGGACATATCCATAGTGTGTTGGCATGTACATGAGACTGCTATATGCCAAAGGGTATTGTTTCCAGGGATGTGTGGGGCTAAGTAACAATGGCTACTGGTATAATGTAGTACTGCAGGGATATCACTGACACCAGGTTCCTACGTCTGTGTATTAGTTGAGGAGACACCATGTAATGACCACTGAATGTCAGGCTATGTAAGCTGTGTATACTACCAGAATGCAGACCATTGACATGTGGAAACCATATCACCCACAGCATTCTGTCAAACCATGTTATGTTCCATGCTGACCATGTTCACAAATGTACACCTGTAAATCAGTGATGCAAACATCACACATGTACTGTCCACACCCCAACACATGCAGGCACGGGTACACACAACAGCCATGTGGCACATGTGCAGACAGTACACTTTGGGAATTAACACTGGTATATACAAAACTGCAATAACAAACATAGTTAATGCATCATGCATGCTCGAATATACCCACAACAGTATCATTACACTGTACTGTTAACAACATGATAATATTACTACAGTGCTATGTAGTCACCCTGTGCATCAGTACCATGCTATCTTGTTCCAGCATCAATGTTACAGATGGCAGGAGGTGGCACAGTTTCCCCATATGCACAGGGTGTGTACTTGGTTTGCCAGAGTCTGCCATTGACACATCCAGTCGACATGTATGTGTGTGTGTGTTAGTGAGGGACAACAGTACAAGATGGGGCAACGTTGCTGCAATGTGTGTGTGTATGTGTTAGCCCTAGGTGTTAGCATTATGTGTATGTGTATGCATGCACACAGTTCCACCATGTGGCTGCCATATATGGGTGTTTGTGGACAGCCACAGACTGTACCTGCCAGGTCATACAGGTCACTGTCTCTGGCCACGGACATGGTACCTGTGCCTGGCAGGGGTACTACGGACAGTATCAGGTACTAAACCAGACTGGGTACTGTCATCAGAAGCAGTGGGTTGTTGACTGGACACATGTCCCTGCTGGGACTGTCCAGAGCCATGTGCACGTGGTCTTCCAGGACGGTCTAATGACAGCACAGACCCAGCATTGCTGGGGCTGGTGCTGGCACTATGGGAGTGGCTGCGGGTTTGTTGTCGTCCGCAATGACTGGCAGCTGATAATGTTGCTGGCAGACGTCCACGTCGACGCCTCAACCGTCCTGCACTGTCCTGGCTCCTGGACATGTAGTTGTGGAACAGATCTAATGTGTCCCCCCAATGTCTATCAATGACCTCGCTGATGTTACGGATGGCAGTCGCAACGTCACGCATAGTGTCATTCATAGCGGTGCGATGTGCTCTAAGCTCCCTCAGACCCTGTCTGGTGTACCGTTCCATAAGTGCCTGTGCCTGTATTACAGCCCGGAGCATAGCTGAGGTTGATAGACCTCTGTGGGCACGTCTGACAGGGGCAGTACGACCACGGATGCTCCCACGAGAACCCCTGGACATCTGCCTGTGTGGTACCATGTCAGGAATCTGGCCATGGCTGCTGGGAGGGGATGCATGTGCCAATGATACCACACCACCCTGGTCAATGCTCACTGTATGCTGTCCCTCAGCTAAGGACATTGGTGACAATGGATGTATCGGCAGGATGACTGTGCACATTGATGGGGTTGACTGATGTGTACTGTCAATTGGATGACCAACGACAGACTCTGTCACACCTCCCTGTGCCATTACACATGTATCATCATTAGCACTATCCCCAGCAGTGGCTTTAGGTTCCCTGCTGCACTCCACCAGAGCAACATCAGAACCTGTGAGAGGAAGATAGGAAACACGGTTTACAAATGTGTACATGATATTAGCACACATGCACACATGCGCACATGCACACAGGCGCACATGCACACATGCACACAGGCACACATGCACACAGGTGTACATGCACACATGCGCGCATGCATACATGCACACAAGTGCACATGTGCACATGCACACAGGCGCACATGCACACAGGTGCACATGCACACAGGCGCACATGCTCACAGGCACACATGCACACAGGCACACAAGCACACAGGCACACTCCTCAGTACAGCAGATACAAACACAGGCACACCTGCAATCCAACACATACACAATACTGTTTTAGGGTGGGTGACCGTTTCACAAGGAAAAACATCACTGCACACGTGTCAGCATGCAGGTTATGTGTTGCACAAGAACATGCAGTGCAAGTTTAGACAGCCCTTGTTAATAACAGTATACGTGTACTTCATGCTTGTGTGTAGTTGTTCAGTGATTGTCTCCAACCTGGGACATAATGTGTACAAGGATATAACAATAATGTGCAAGTGTTACAAGCTGTGGGTGCATAGATTTGCACACACACACACACACACACAGAAAACACATGACGGTGCTACGCAATAACAGCTATGTGTACTTTTGTGGTCAGTGGAACTGGGTGTGGTGTAGTAACGTGAGCCATGATCAACATGCTACTTGTGGTCAGTCAACAATAATAATGTGTGCCAGACAGGCAGCTAGCATGCTGTACCTGAAGTGCAGTAACATGACTACATCCACAATTACACAGCCACTTGTTACATGGGTGTGTAAGGTGGCCAATAGTGAGCATTGCCTAACATGAATGTATTATTTGTTCCAGACTGTTGCACAAAGACATGATAGGCCTCTACCCCTCAGGTATATTATGCGTGCTGCGTAGATAAGTGGGATGCTGAAGGCTGGCCATACAGCAGATGTCATAATTGGACATGTGTAGCAGGCTAAGGTGTAGTGTGCATGCCAAACGTGTGTGTTGTGTACATGTGTATCTGGTATGCCTATACAATGTCCAGTACTGTGTTGCCACACATGTGTGTCATGCTCTGTGTATTGCATGTGAGTGAGGCAGCTACTGAGAATAATAGGATATGCATAGTCTCACAGCAAACATGCACAGTATGCATTATGTGTAGGTGTGTTACATGTGCACACACTACACCTCCATATGACATGCACATGTCATTAGCAATAGTATTGTTATTACACACTCACCAGCATGAATTGGATGCCTTGCTGTCACTCCAGAGGGACCTGCAAACATATGAGAGTGATTGCCAGTGGCCACAACTGCGCCTTTGATGCTGTGAGTATGATAAAGTACAGTAGTACAACAGGTGGCTTTCACAGGTGTACAGATTATGCTCAGAATATCAATCTTGCAGAAGAATGGGCAGATTAACAGCTACACAAACAGTACACATCTCACACATGCATAGACTACCAGTACAGAGAACAGTCAACTACAGATATGGCATGTTACCTGCACACTCCATTTCAACATGCTGGGTGGCTCCGGCCTCCATGATGACACATGTTTGTGGATGTTCTTGTTGTTGGCCTGGAGCCACAACACTTAGGAGGTGCTCCTCCACACTGGTGAGGGGGGGTGGATAGGTACCCCACCACCTGTGGCAAGCTGTTGTCTGTGGATATCAGATGCACGCTGCCGGACATGTCTAATTAAATCACTTCTGTGATGGCATACCTGCTCATATGTCCGGTTATGCATGCCTATGTCATTTACCCGACGTACAAGTTCTTGCCACAGTGCAGCCCTCTCATGCTGGTTCTGGAAAACAGCACACAGTAATTCTGCACCAGGCTCTGGTGGAACTCCTGATCCTCTGCTGCTGTATAAGGTGGGTTTCTCTGATGCACCATCACCCTGGAAGGAAGGAAAAGAAAAATATGTGAGCAAGTCATGTGGCACACTTAATATTCAAATGTACTGATATCACTTCACTGCCATATATAGCATCTGTCTGTCTATCAGGGGATACACATGTTCGATACCACATATCAGTGCTCAGCCCACAACTGTCTGACAGTGCCTGCCACACTCCATACAACAAACTAGTATACACCAGCACTTGGCACACTGTTTGGGATATGATGCCCAACCTCACACTGGGGTATGTATCAAGCTAATGGATGAAGAATATTGTCGTCCCATGCAATGAATGCAATACACATGTACAGTTTCAATGGTAATCCACCCTAGTCTTTGATGCCATACCCCTACCTGACATACGTGCACAGTTGTTACTAAAGCCAGCATACTGCTGTCACAGAGTATACATGCTGCCAGGTACACACACATACCCTGTAACACACATGTGATTGCGGCCATGGTACAGGCATCATTACACACACATTACACATACATACAACACACAAATGTATGACGACACAGAGGAGTATTAACTGTGTACCTTATAGTACTGTGTGCCCCTACTTACAGATACCTATGCATGAGGTATGTAATCTGTGCAGACTACAGGTAACACACCAAACAGTGTTACCACAGAATGTGAACATACACCATACTGTAGTGTTTAGGCCTGCAACATCAGGTAGTACAACAGTTCCTATGTGAGCTGGATTCAACAGCAGTACCACTTACTAAGCATACATGTATTGCTTCTGCCTATGATGGGACACCGCAGTCGTACACAGGGAACTATGGCACAACATATGCCAATCTACTATGTTTGCATCCCAATAACTGACACATCTTTCTCTGGCCTCACACCAAGGACACCAACTACCATGACAGACACAAACTCACGCTAAGCTATCACACTTTTACAGACCTTGCACACAGTCAGTGTCACACTCATTCAATGTCACATAGCTGGTATTGCACTGAGTACATGTGTGTGCATTGTGTCATAGGTAGGTACTATGCTATTGGCCCTGGGTCTAGGGCAGCCTAGCCATATGCTACTCTGCCCTTTGGTACACATGTACTGTGATTTTACTTGCTCCTGTGAAACGGTTACACACACGTGATTCACAGGGCATATTACCTATCTCCATGACATTCATCAGGGGTATGCATGACATCTACTAATGAGGAGCCCTGTTTATTAATGCTGGGTGGTTTAGTCCAAGGTATGGCATATTTGTGTACAGAACCCTCTACCTCCAACATGTGCTGTTTAGTGCAGTGACAGGGATTAGGGTCCTAGGTCATGTAGGCTGGACGGATTGTGAGGTGTTGCCATGGTGGTTGGCCAACTGGTATGGGTGTGACATAACTCTGTATGTCCAGCACTGGTAACCTCTGTGTAGGCAGTATGCAAGGCACTCTAGTTGTGGTTTTGTGAGTCAAGTCTGCATAGGGAATGTGTTTGTGGCCATTATCAGTCTTTGTTAGGTATGTCTGTGGCCTTTCCACTTGCTGTAGTTCTCATGGGAAGTACATACTGCATAGGACATTGTGAGGTGTATAGGGGTACACTGACTTACATTTCCCTAGCTGGCACACCTTTTGTGATGACACGTACCATGTACAGGGATTACAAGACTAGTGTGCTACTGTGGATATCAAAGGGGAGGCTATTGTACACCTCTGTCCCATGTTCCCTTCTGACACCTCCAGTGGTAGGCAGGCAACCACCTATGTGGTAGTTAGTGGGTAACATGTTTTGGAATGGGGTATGGTACTGCAGTATCAACACTGGTGTTCTGTCCATGCCTTGGTCACCAGGCACCTGTTGCAGTACATCTGCCCCCATGTCCCCCTCTCTCACTCTCTCTTTATATATATATCTATATATATTTATATATATACATATAAATATATATATATCAATATATACACATCCATATATATATATATATATATATATATATATATATATATATATATATATATATATATATATATACATATCTACATATATGTATATATATCTATATACACACACCACTATATATAACCATATATATATATATATATATATATATATATATATATATATATATATATATATATATACATATTTATAGACATTCATATCTATTTGTATACATGTATGTATCTAAATTTATATCTATATATGTATTTGTCTATTATATCTATATGTATATACATACTCTCTATCTATCTATCCATATATCTCTATGTATTTATACAGACCTCTCTGTCTATGTACATATATATATATATATATATATATATATATATATATATATATATGTAGATATATAGATATATATATGTATATCAATATTTTGATATATGTATATATATATATATATATATATATGTGTATATATATATATATATATATATATATATATATATATATGTACATATATATATATACACACACACACACACACTTCTTAACATCCATTGCTGTACATATACATGCACATGTAGGTACATGGACTGCCCACCTTTCATGGTGGGAATATCACTTCTGCAACAGTTGTGAGACATACCATTCTGTAATGATTTTGCACACTGTTGTGCATAATGCATTATGCTATCCTCAAGCCATATAGCTGTAGCAGACCTCACTGGCTCAGTCCCACAGAAGTTCGCCACCACATGACATATATCTGCACTGCATGCTGTTTTCAATGCCACACACTACAACCTACATTGATATTTGCACATAGCAACCTTCAACTACATATGTATGTCCAGCCTTCACTAACAGTTGCAGTATGTCCCTTGCCCTATGCACATCTTCATATACATATAGATACAGACTGCTAACACATATGGAGGGTTCACAGTATGTAGATTATTAGATTATGTAGTTTACATTACCTTTGTCTCTGACAGCTTTGTTTTTGGATTGCTGGCTTGCTAGCTTGCTGGCTGGCTGGCTGGCTGCCTGGATGGCTGGCTGGATGGCTGCCTGGATGGCTGGCTGGCTGCCTGGATGGCTGGCTGGCTGCCTGGATGACTGGCTGGCTGCCTGGGTGACTGGATGGCTGGCTGCCTGGATGCCTGCCGTGATGGCTGGCTGGCTGCCTGGATGGCTACCTGGACGGCTAGCTGGCTGCCTGGATGGCTGGGTGGCTGGATGTCTGTGTGACTAGATGCCTGGATGGCTGGCTGGATGGCTGCCTGGATGGCTGGCTGGCTGCCTGGATGGCTGGCTGGATGGCTGCCTGGATGGCTGGATGGCTGCCTGGGTGGCTGGATTGCTGGCTGCCTGGATGCCTGGCTGGCTGGCTGGATGGCTGCCTGGATGGCTGGATGGCTGCCTGGGTGGCTGGATGGCTGGCTGCCTGGATGGCTGGCTGCCTGGATGCCTGCCTGGATGGCTGGCTGGCTGCCTGGATGGCTGGCTGGCTGCCTGGATGGCTGGCTGGATGGCTGCCTGGATGGCTGGCTGGCTGGCTGCCTGGGTGGCTGGATGGCTGGCTGCCTGGATGCCTGGATGGCTGCCTGGATGGCTGGCTGGATGGCTGGCTGGCTGGCTGCCTGGATGGCTGGCTGGCTGCCTGGGTGGCTGGATGGCTGGCTGCCTGGATGCCTGGATGGCTGGCTGGATGGCTGCCTGGATGGCTGGCTGGCTGGATGGCTGGCTGGATGGCTGCCTGGATGGCTGAATGGCTGCCTGGGTGTCTGGATGGCTGGCTGCCTGGATGCCTGGATGGCTGGCTGGATGGATAGCTGGCTGCCTGGATGGCTGCCTGGATGGCTGGCTGGGTGCCTGGATGGCTGGCTGGATGGCTGCCTGGATGGCTGCCTGGGTGGCTGGATGGATGGCTGCCTGGGTGGCTGGCTGCCTGGATGCCTGGATGGCTGGCTGGATGGCTAGCTGGCTGCCTGGATGGCTGGCTAGATGGCTGCCTGGATGGTTGGCTGGGTGCCTGGATGGCTGGATGGCTGCCTGGGTGGCTGGATGGATGGCTGCCTGGATGGCTGCCTGGGTGGCTGGATGGCTGGAGGGCTGGCTGCCTGGATGGCTGGCTGGATGGCTGGATGGCTTGGTTTTTCTTTTTTTTTTGTTTTATTTCGGTCTGTCTCTCTGTCTCTCTCTCTCTGTCTCTCTCTCTCTCTCTCTCTCTCTCTCTCCAGTTGCTGCAATGATATTATTGCATGTGTGGACTGGCAGTACAGGCTGCTTTTGTAGGTATCTGCACCAATTGGTGGCCAGCATTTACTAATTGCATGCAGCCTGCTGTGTGGTAATTGCAGTTCTCACTGTGATTTCAGGACACTGCTATAAAATGTTAGGTTAAGTAGGCATAGGCCTTTCAGTTTTGCAAGGTGGGGACCATGCTGGTTTGCTGTGAACACTGTTGTGTCAGTCAGAAGGTTGGTATGTCTCTCATATCTAAGGCTGTGTTGTAGCCACTGAAATGCATGTTGTACTGAAACCTGACTGTTGCTTTTTCCAGTTCACTCTTCTCGGTGTGTATGTTAACTCACACGTGGTAATGCTAACACTGTTTATATGGGAGTATGTACTTTCCTGTGGGAGTTGTGGATTAAGTGGTATACAACAGTAGTTCTTGCAATGTGTTGCTATGGCTTCACTATTTTCCCTTTACATTCACTCCTTGAAGGCCTGATGTTTGTCTTTACTGGAATGTGTTGCTATGGCTTTCCTATTTTCCATTTACATTCACTCCTTGTAATGCATGATATATTTCTTTCAGCAGTAAGTTCTTATATGTTTGTTGTAGCTTGGTGACACTGCATGCAGTCTGGTGAGCCCAAGGTCTGGGGTTTGACACTTACAATGGTATTTTATTTTGATGCTGAGCAGTACTAGGGCCTTGTATTTTGTACTAACAATTATGAATATCAGGCACATGCAGTGCTTGTAAACTGCTATACTGTCATTAGTTTGTTAGATGGCTACATCCTTTGATATTTCTGTGTTGTACTCTTAAATGAGGGTGTGCTTGTGGGAGTAATTCTACAGCTATTCGCAGAGTGTGTAACAGCAGACAGGCTGATATGCCTGTGTATTTCTGACACTTGCAGGCCTCAGATACTCTCAGGTATATATTTGACCAGCCTCAGGGAAAGGTACATATCAGTGGGATACACCTGTGATATATTTCAGATATTCTGCAGTTGTGACTGTGGGGTATTTTGAGCATATGTATTACTACACCATTTCTGACATGCAAGTAGTGTCTACTTTAACTTATTGACAGTCACCATTACGTGGGATACCCCACCTTTCTGCCTACTGTTAGTACATTTCACAGGGAGTCAGTGGGGCACATGTAACATTTTTTTGCAAATCAGGGACATCCCTGTAAATCAGTCACAGTTGGGAAGTCTGGCCACATACCTATTCAAATATGGCAGTGTTTATCCTGCTCTGATACTGTGTGGGGTTTGTAAGGTGCTACTGTAACATTATTACCTCCTAGCATGGCTGTTTCTGTTATCACATTAATGTAATTTAATTCAACAAGAATTGCCAGTAAGGATTCAGGGAACAAGCTTTGTGTAATGGCCTTCCTATATTCCCTTTACATTCACTCCTTGTATTTCATGATATATTTCTTTCAGCACCAAGTTCTTGTATATCTGCCATGGCTCAGTGTTAATTCATGCAGACTAGTGTTTCCAAGGTCCGGGGTTCGAGACTGACAGGGGTATTTTATTTTGCTGATGAGCAGACTACAGGCCTTGGCATACAGAGTGACTAAGGCACTTTTAAGCAGTTGTAAGTGGGTTTGCGCTGGTTTGTGCGATGCTTACACATGCGCACACTCGCTTAGCTGTGCGCACAGTCACTTAGCTAAGTGCACACAAGCGCACACCCGCTGACTACTGCTTAAAAGTGCTTACTCCCGCTAACACCCGCGCTAATTTCTTTTAAAGAAAAGAAAATGGGGAGATAGGAAAGTGGTGAAAAAGGGGGCACCTAGAGGGTAGGATAGTAGGGAAACAAGCTCGGGATGTACAGGAAGGATGTAGGGAAGGCCCATAGCTGCCCATTTCTTTATCAGCAACAGCTGTGCATATGTGTGAAATTTGGTGTGAAATTTGGAACCTTCCACCCCTGAGAGAGGGTTGAGGACAACAAAATATGTTGTACTGCCAATTAGAATTATCAGTTTACATGTCCAGTGGACATGTGTGCGAACTGGGCAGCTATGTATGGGGCGTAATTTTTTTGTGGGAACAGAGTGCCCTTTTTTTATTTTTTTTTTCAGGTGAGAGTGGAATGTGAGGTACAGGAAATAGGTATATTTGGGGAGGTAGGTTGGGAAGGTTAACAGACAAGACAAACAAGACGCATACAGGGGCAGAGTATGACACATGTGGGGGGTAAACACAAATGACGGGGACGGATGTTTGGATATCGCAAGCCCATGAGCCCACAGATGGCAAGTGGAACTGAAATCCCCACCCACAGGCAGTTACCACTGCGCCTTCACAGCCCAGGCCGGGGCTGTACTGGGGGCTGGATAGGACGGGCAGGCACACCCGTGAGTTGCGCCACCCTCGCCACAAGCTGGCGTAGGGAATCAGTCACAGAACACCTGATCTCACTACGCACCACTGATCGGACCCTATGGAGGGTGAGTGGAGGCTCTCCTCCGGCCACGCTTGCAGAGGGGGGACGAGCCCCATCCCCTGCAGTTCTTCCACCCGAAGGTGGCACAGGGCCACAGGAGGAGGAGGTCCCGGCCTGGGCACTTTTGCCAGGTGCACTCGCCAGCTGAGGTGGGAGAGGTGGGTCCGCTGGAACCCGCCTTCCCTGTTGTCCTATGTTTAGCAGTATTTTATGGCATTTTGGGTTAGTAACAAACAACACCATTCAAAATTAGTTGTAACAGCATGCATCAGTATTCCCATTAACCAAACACCCATGAATTCCGAACATTGAGCAGCAAGCATAACACATGCATATTTAGAACAACAGTGCACATTCCAACAGCATGCAGGGTTGATTGGTGGCAACAGACCATCAGGTTTGGATATGTGAATGGGGCACATGCATCAACGTACATGCAGATATGTATGAACCAACAGGACAAATGTCCATGGGAATTAATTGTGAATACACATACCCGGTTTGGTGTGGAATGGCATCATTTTTGAAAATAGGGTAAGGTGGAGAAATTTTACATTAACAACTAAAACTACCTATACATATACTGTACATTCCTAGTAGATACAGATATATATCCCCTACATGTATTAGTACAGTTTCCTGTATGTAACCTTAGGAATGTTGGTGATGGGGATGTTACTGCTACATTAATATACATTCCATTTTTATTCATATATGTTCATATCTGGCTGTGTTCAGGTACAGCATCCTGCTACATTTGATTTATATGGATCTAGACAACTGTGGATGTTCAGCATTTCATACAACCATACTATTTCCATAATGCAAGGGTACAGCAACATATCCAATTTGTGGGACGGACACAGTCCATGTTCTGTATTTTATTTAACACATTACACTCTTTGGTTGTGGCTGTCTCATTCATTTCATTATGTTGTGACTGCAGTATACCTATATTCCAGACTTATTACAGCTTTCTTGGTAGCTTCAAACTGTCTTTCTCACACTCTCTCAATTATTTTATATTTACATTTCAGAATGGTACTTAATTCTAGGCTTTATTAACATTTATTACTGGTTTACAACAACCCTTTCCAGCTGACTTACTTATTTCATATGGCAGAATTTACAAGGATGTATTTGACACTTGTCTATCCTTTGTTGATTGATTACCACTCATTTTCTGGCTGCAGCAGTTATGTGATATTACAATACAGGTGGAAACTCTATTTGAGACTTGTTTAATCTTTATTACTGGATTGCATTACACTCTTTTCCAGGCTGCATCACTTATCTAATCTACAACACTGAACTCTTTTACAATCTGTCTCACTTATATTCTATGACAATACCAGCTAAATAATTACTAACCTGCCTGGTGGCACAACCTCAGCAGCCTATCAGCATAGGCTCGCTGATTCGTGGAACGAACACCTGCAGCTGTAATATAAAGGAAGTAATATTGGAACATACGTCTCCATACTATAGGCTAGGATAGCATTTCTTACATACTTAATTACATGGATACTTACTCAGTAGTGGGGCGTTGGGCATTTGGTGGGCCTCCTGGATCCAATGGTTCAGTTGGTCCTCCTTCCATCACTTCAGGTCTGCATGGTGGTGACGGACCTGTTCACCAGTCCTCGGAATGCCTGTGGCACTGGTGAGATCATGTGCCAACTGGTTCCACGTTTCTGCCTTGTACGCACCCCAGTGAACCTGGCCCTGCATGAGTTGTGCTTCATGATCATGGACTAGGAGCCAAACCATATATTTTGACTCCTCAACACCCCACCTTTGTGCTCTTAAGCGACTTCCCTCTCCTGCACCTGCCATCCTGACTGCAAATGGGTACCACAATCAGTTATGCTGTGTATTCCCGCCTATGGGGCTTATATATGCCGGTTTTCCCGCACTTATCTGTGATTGGCCGTTTTGGATATTTATCAGCTTAAAAAAACCTGCTTTGTCATGCTTCTATTTCCATTCATTCCTATATATATGCTAATACTGCATTTCTCAGTACAACTGTCATGGCTTAGTGGTTCAGTACTTTGACTATGGTGCACAGTATCCCAGGTTCGACCCTGGGCATTGCTTTTTTTATTTTACTACTGTCTAGACAGGCTAGGAGGTGTGTCTGTGTAAAGGCGGCTTTGATACAGCTTGCCCAATGTTGCCAGATGGTAATCTGGTTGGCACGCTGCGCAGCTCTGCGCAAACGGCTTACGCTGGGTAACGCGTTATTTAGCTATAAGCACTCATATTATGCTGAGTGAAGTGCTGCTGAACTACGGGCACTCATTTTAAGCATGTTAAAGCGCTGCTCAACTCCGGGCACTCATATTAAACCTGTTAAACCGCTGCTCACCTATGGGCACTCATATTAAGCTTGTTAAAGCGCTGCTCACCTACGGGCACCCATATTCATCTTGCTAAAGCCTTGCTAAGATATGGGCAATTATGATCCCTTTTTTATATTTTATTATGTCGGATTTCTTCAAAAATACATGGCCCATTTCATTACATTTTACTTAAATTATAGTTTTTTATATATATATATATATATATATATATATATATATGTCAGGGGATTGTTTCATGCTTATTTAAATAAAAATGGAAAATGATGTTGTGGGGGCTCGAACCGTGACTACCTCCTCTTCGGCCAATGTCTCTACCGCTACGCTATTGCTACTTGGCTTAATTTGCATATTTAGATCTTATATGCTTTTCAATGTCTGCTAACTGTGGCTGAGCGGAGGGCATACCCATGCAAACGAGCGCAACTACGGGCAAACATTTTGGAAATTATAAAAAAAAAATTAAACTGCTATTTTTTATGTTTTACATTACAGTTGGGTTTATAGTCTGTGAGGGCATGTGTTGTGTTGTGTTCCTTGACATTTCCGCGGACTCGCTCATGGGTGTTTACTTTCAGGACTCTGACTCTTCTGGGGGCGTGTCCCTTTGCAGAACTCGGCATTCAGACACGCCCCCTACTTTCCTACATGGACCGTGTTAGCCTAGGGTATGATTCAGCATGCCCTCATGAGTATGCATGGCATGCTGACGCCATACCATTAGACTGCAGCCTCCGTGTAAGACATATTAACTCTTACATGGAGGTTTCGTGAATCCGGCCCAATATTTTTCATAAAGGTGCTCTCATATATATGAATTCTTTCCCATCCTGGAGTAAAGATGTTAGCATAACTCAGAGCCATAGCAGCACCAGTGGCCACACCATTAGTCTGCTTATACAGTCTTCCATTGAATTCAAAAAAATTATAACTCAAAATCAAATCTATCATTTCCTTAATAAGGCTCACCATTTCTTTGGAGAGTTTTTTAGCCTTTACAAGTTCAAACCTAACAATCTTCATTCCCTCATCATTAGGAATGACGGTATATAATGACTTAATATCAAGGGTGACAAGATAATCATCCTCACTAATTCTTAATTGCTTAATTTTATTTTTAAAATCAAAAGAATCCTTGATATAAGCCTTATTATCTACCACAGTAGGCTGCATATGTTTATCTACATAAATGGCCATTGCTTCTGTTTTACTTCCAATACTAGTTACTATTGGATGCATTGGGCGGATTATACAAATCTTTGTGTATCTTTGGCTGCCCAAATATACGACTAATTTTCGTAGCTTCCACCTCTAAAAAACGCCTAATTTGCATAAGTATGCTGTTGCTGTAAAATATGAAAAAAATGCATTTGGGAAGCATTATAAAAACAGTCCAGCATGTAAAGTTGTTTTAAAGTTTGTTGTCTTAGATGAAGTGACTAATATTAACAATAGATTTGATGCAGAAGAGGAGCTTGGGTGGAAGGAATATGTTTGGCAAGTTAAGCTAAATGCATGCTATCCACCTGAGCTGAATGATAGAGCTGATTTTGTGGCTTATCTCAAAAGGAGGACGTTACATCATCATTAATTAAGTCATGGGTCTACTTTGAAATGTTTTTAAGCAATTGTGTTTTGTTCACATTATTCAGTCTGAAGAAGTCCTTTTATGGATGAAAGCGCTTACTGTGTATTGTGGATTGTATAATATGTGGATTAAACCTTTTTAGAACTACCTGGCTGCTACCTGTGGTTTTTTGAAGATTTTATTTGTTCCAGAGAGGTGTGTTTTCGGTTTTAAATTCAGCGAATCACTGAAGCGATTTTCACTGATTACGGGTAGATGAATAGGTGTTCGCCCGAATAACATTTCGGTTATCTAATATACACCCAAACTAACATTTAAGTATTCTAGTCTCATAGAACTGACTGCAGTCACATCTAATTTTATAACTTGAAACATGTATTAATTTACTTCTGCCACTGAACAATTAAACTGTTCAGTGTTACAATCCATAATGTTGCCATAAGTGCAGTTTGTGGTGTGGTCCCATGTTTGTTGCTTACATGATTAGGTATCCTTGGAACTGGCAGAGTCTTGCCTTAACCTGAAAGTTTTTTTTTTTGTTTTGAGGGGAGGATAAACAAGTTTATATCATACTAAGAGTCCCATTGTTTTGGGTACTTATGTCTTTCTTGTTGACTGCTCTCAGAACAACGTATGGCTCTAGATGGAGCTGGAAAAAAGGATAATTTGTTTTATAGGAGATATATCAGATAAACTAAATTTTCACTGCTGCTGAGTAAAATTTCCAGATTTGGCTAAGCTTAGTGAAATATTTTTTTATGACTAGATGTAAAGTTTCCCATGACTGATAGCAAACTCTTTTCACAAAAACACAGATCACATTGATAAAGTGTGGAATTTCCTTAGAGTAGATCAGGTAGTTTTCATAGAGAGAGCTTCCTTTGTACTCCGGTTGAATGTTTACAAAAAGTCAAAAAAATCGCGGACAAGATAACTTTTATATGACGCTTGTTTGGACCCACATATATTCTAATCAGTTTTTCCTGTGTTCTAAAGAATTTTCATTGGACTCTTAGATCTTAATAATTTCATAACAGGTGGGATGTAATAAGGCATTAGAAATTAGACCCTTAACTGGGGGTGTAAATTATTCTTCGAATATTTAAGAGGAGATTTTGTAATAAAATATGTGCAGAAAGTATCTTGTTAAATTGGATTCAGCAAAACATATTAGGTACCCCATGCATTAAGGGAGCTGCTGTTTCAGTGTGTAAGTTATCAGAGATTCAAGCAATGTGCATTTAATATAGTGTCTTTAGGTAATACTGGTTAGTGGCCGAGTCTGTACCAATACCATACTGTATTGCAAACATGATTCTAAATGCTGTGAGCCATTTTCCTTTGGAGTGCTCTAGGAACTTAACACTTGCTTTATTAAGTGTTATTAATATCAAAGCCTGCTACCAGGGCAGGCTTCATGCTGTGCGTCTTAACCGCAGAGTCTTAGAAGTACTTTATTATTTCCATGCCGCAAAATCTTTCCAGGAAGAATAAAAACATAAGCTGGCAATGGCCATTTCATGTTGGAAGCATTCTGGATGACAAGGATGTGGTAGCAGAATATTCACTGAACTATGGTACAAAAATAAAATAAAATAGGCTTCCTTGCAGAAAAGTCAGAAGTGAATTAAGCATGCCACTAATAACTGCTAATTGTGTAGATGGGGCAGATACAGCAAAAGTCTCACTTGCATATTTATATAAGTCAGCAAATCACCATCAATAGTTACTTTCATTAACAACATAAATGAAATTGACATCTGTATCTAAATAGCATCACACTACCCCTGCACTTTTTTTATTCCAGATATTTAATTTCAAGAGGTTGTTTTTAGACTGGAATAAACCTGATATGTGAGACCTTTCTGGCAAGTTTTGAGGAAACTGAACTGGCTCTTGTAATATTGGCATGTTTACTATAAAGACAGATGGAAACATATTCATAGTCACAGCATACGCATTATAGATTATTTGCTTAAATTTTCCAGCAGCAAACACAGGGATTTCTGGAAGATTGCTTACAAAATAAGAGTCGCATCTGTCCAGATAAAATGGGGGGAGGGGGATATGAGTTCACTATGATTTTTTTTTTCATTTTCTTTTGCATTAAAGACATCTTGGTGTAATGCAGACATTACATTCATGTGTCACTGATGCAGATGGGCACACATTTATAGAGGTGACGGAATCTTTGGATTTTCACTCTTTGCTGTAGAACCATAAGCGGGCCCATTTGCACTGATCATAGACAGCTGTCTTTGCATCTACAGTGCACAGCTAGCTACAGGATCTGTCCTGTGTCTCCAGTAGAGATCATTGTAGGTCAGTATTCTACACTCTGCACAAAGCCACTTTACTTCTTTTTACAGATGGTAAGTGATTGCTTTATTAAAAACATGATGCTAGAATTCTGGGTATCATAGTGATGAGTTGTTAGTCAAAGACCATTCAGTTGACCCTGACCAAGCACTACTTTTGCCATGGAGGCCAATTTTCCCTAATGCAGGATGATGTACCACCTGCCCCCTGTTTATTCTCTGTAACATGGATATTGCCAATTCTTATAGAAAAAATAGTTTTTGAAAATGTTATAAGTTTCACAGCAGCTAAGTTTGATCACTGACGTTGAATGAGATAGTCTGGTGCAGTGATCTATTCCGTAGCTGACATACGACAAAAGGCATTTATGAATGTAACCTGAATTGTCTCTTTTCTAGTTGACATTCATGACATAAAGGTAGTTTTGATTGTATCTTTTTTGAACTTGTGCTGGTGGCACATTCTGACATTAGATTTGAAGGAGGCTTCTAATATCTGAGTTTGCTTATAGGCTTGTTGTTGTACAGACTGTCTTTTGTCATGGCAGTATGAAAGGTTTAACAGCAAATCTCCAAGTTTATAGAAAACAATGTGCTGTTGTCATAAATACAATAGTGCTTACATTATGTTGTCCTACAGTTATCTTACACCTACCTTTGTGGAAGATTATGTATGACACTCTCAACCAACACAATGTGTCTTCTAATTATTATTGAAAATTATCTCTGTGCTTTGAAAAACAAAGAGAAAATGTTTATTTGCAATGTTTGACAGAGTATGGTACAATTTATTGTAACTGTCACATATAAGTTATAATCACATAGAGTTACTAAATGTGGTCTGTCTGTAACAGCATATTTACCAAGCTTTGTTACCTAGGTTGTTAGTTTTTTCTTGTTTGCAATGTGCTGCTACTTTGCTTTTGTAAATTTTGCTGACCTAATCTTTTGGAGGTTAAGTAATAGCATCAGGATTCACAGGTTAAGTAATAGCATCAGGATTCACAGACATGGTTGGCCATAATCCAGACAGATTCATAACCCAGAGGCTCCCTTCACTCTGGAATAAAATCCCAGCCCAGGTTAGGCAGAGTCCCTCATTGACTCTCTTCAAGAGGAATCTTGATGAGTGGATGGGAGATCGTAGGTTTACCCCGGGTATCACTTCTGTGTCACTGTTAGACAGAAGCGCAGTATACTAACCTCGAAAAAGGGCATAGCAAAATTAATTTAAAATGGGTGGCGAAAGCCATACACACTCTGGCTAGGCTTATAAATGCCCTAGGGCAGATAGCCTAGTATGAACCTATAACTACCCAATGCAAGCATGGATAATAGTGGTGAGGAGTATTCAAATTATTATTAAGGGAGATCAAGAATGTTAGAAACATACTCTAGAGAAAGGATGCATAACCATCATGGACCTAAACACACACACAATCTACAACATTCACAGTCCAGCATGCTTTGCACACTGCAATTTTCCTGTAGCAACACTTTATAGTTTTATTGCACTTGCTTTTGGCTTGCAATAGTTTCCTCCCGTGCACACAAATTTTTAGTGATATTGTAACTGTTGTTGCAAATTGTAGACATTCAAGGCATACAACAGTATAGCAGAACGCTATTAGTCGGATGCTAGTATGCATGCTTGTTGTACACCATTCACAGTTTCTCTCTCAGTCTGGTTGTGCGTGCATGCTGTAATACTTGTAATGGATGCTTATTAGAATGCATAAAAAATGACATTGACAATATGGATGTGGTACCAGTCTCTGTGATGTCTTTACTATGACTGTCAAGTGATGAATGAGAAAATGTGATACGTTTTCCACATTAGCATTAGACTTCATTCTTAATTTGATACTTGCATTTACCAAATCCTCATTTTTATAGAAAAAACATCTATGTTCTGTATAGGAGTTAGTCATCCATTAATATCCCTTCATATTAATTGCATTTCTTCCACTCTAGTATATCTTTGATTAGCTATATATATCACAAGATTTAAAAATTTCAAGTATTACTTTTCTGCCATTTTCAGTCTTCAGAGTCAGTCTGGATGTACTCTTCTAGAATTGTACAGACTGATATGATTGGCTAATAATACTTTTTTATTTTAATGTCTTGATGTGACACTTGATTTTAGTGTGATATCCTTTTGGATTTCTTCTGGTAACAGCTCAAGTTATTCTCCATCTCAATGACTCAGTTATTTTTGAGTGATCACTTTCTGTGACTGCAGATTCTCGCTAGGCTCTTGTGCTTCTTCTTTGTATTCTATTGCTTTGTCTGGAGGAAACGGATCCTTTTGTTTATATATATTTATATTGAATACAAGACTTATTTTCTTTATATGCATTCTTTCACTTTCTTCATGGATAAAAAATATTGTATTTTTTTTGTTTCATGAATTCTCAATACCGGATCTTGACTTTGCACAACTACTAATCCCTATATTTGTCAGATTAGTTAACTTCCTGGAGTGCTTATCATATTAACATTTATGTCTTTGCTGATTCCTTTCCAGCACTTCTCTGATTATGCCTAGATTCTCTGGCATCTGCAAAAGAAGATGAAGTGAATAATTAATTTACTGTTTTTCCTTCTTTCGGTCAACAACCTAGGTTGATTACTGTGGTTGCATATGCCTGTATTTGAAAAAAAGTGTGATTGTAGTCTCCATTGCTATTGTTAGTTCCATTTTTCATCTAATTCTTCACTGAAATCTTCTCTCTACCAGTCCATTCAGTTGTAGGTAATGTTGACTTGTAGTTATAAGTTTGAAAATATGTATAAATCCATTATTATTCATATCTTTTGAACTCTTGACTCATATTTCATGGACCATTGCCTGAAGTTAATAACACTGAGTATGTTTTGTATAATAAATATATATAGTTCACTGCACTTCAAAGGCAGATGGAAGGAGTACTTCCAGAAGCTTCTAAATGAAGAAAACCCCACAGACGTTGTACTGCCTCAGGCACAGTCTACAATGAGAGAAGAAGAGGAGCCCACCCTAGATGAAGAAACAATAACACTAAGGAACATGAAAACAGGGAAAGCAGCAGGGTCAGATGAGGTCACAGCAGATACGATAAAGATGAAACATTTACAAGCAGGTGCCTGGGAGATAAACCATTTACAGGTTGCCTCTGTCCATTAGAGACATAGGTGCAAAACCAGGGATGAATTTCCCGTTCCCCATCCAATTGTTCAAGCTGTACTTGAATTGTGTTAGGGAGGAACTCTGCTTCACATGGATGTGGAGCCTGTTGTAGAGAAGGGATAGTCTCTGGGATACATACCTGTCTGTCCAGCAGCTCCTGTTTATATCACAGACAAGGTTTAAGTCTTTAGAACAGGACATTCTGGTGCTGTTTGTTTTGTGGATATGCAGGAGGCTTACCAGAGTGGGGTCTGACAATGCCCTGTATGCCAGGCATAGATCTCCCCTCAACAGCCTGTAGGAGACAGAATACAAGGCTAGGGCTTTGATGCAGTCTGTATAGTACATTTTACTTATGCCCTGTATTCTTTTAGTGAGGAACCCCTGTAGATGTTCCAGTTGTTGGATATGCCTGGTTAGGTACATACCAAAGGGGGCATTGTACTCAATGATAGGTCTGATAAATGCTGAATACAATGGAACAATGACTTCCTTGGACCTAGATGCCATACCTTGGTTTATAAGTTGCACAACACAGAATGATTTCCTCACTACTGTAGACACATGATGGTCAAAGGCTAGATTACTGTCTATGTATTTTCTTAATCCCTGCCTACTGGGTCAACTCTAATGTCTTTTCAGAAAAAAAATAATAATTTTGAACTGCATATTATATATCTGAACAGCCCACTGGTTGGTGATTCAAAAATGAATAAACTTGCACAGTTCTCACATCGTGGAACATATGCATATTTATGAAGAATCTCACAAATAACAGGCACGGTGAATTTGTTGCCACCATTCATGAGGTCTTTATTTTGCCTACCATGCATAGAAGGTGAGACCATGTAACATGCATTCTGCAATAGCATTAAACCTTATTCTTTATATGTACTAGCATATACTGTATGTCCTTGCATTCAAATGTGTCTCATTTTGGAAGACAGATCTTTGAAGACCATAACCATTAATCTCAATTCATATGTACTGGTAAATACCTCAAACGGGTATGATTTTTAGTACAGTCAATAAAGTAGCTTATTTGTTTTTATGTATATGTTGTACTGTGTGATATGTCACAGTTTTTGGTACAGCTGGGCCTTTGTCTTTTCTTCATGTTTTTTGAAGTTTACAGTTAATATGATGTTGCATAGCCATACTCTGCTGTGCAGCCTATTACTTGACCATATGTGGTACATTTGGGATGCATTTTTTAGGCTTAGTACCTTGGAGTGCAGTTACTGCTGGGCACCTTAATTTGCATAGCTGCCAACAACATAGCATGTAATGGTATGCAGCTATATTGTTCTAGTTTGCTCAAATTAACTGCATTTGTGAATCTTTTAGGGTTGTGGTGTGGGAATTTTTCCCTGCAACAGCCGTAATACATTGTGATTGACCGTTATGAATCTTGCCTTTTTTATTATTTTAATGAAAATCTGACTAGTTTAATACACTGCAGTCTGGATTTGTGACTGGTAGTTTATTTTTCTGGATATAAAACATTAAGACTTGTAGAATATCTTTCAGCCTGATGATAAACAGTATTAACAGAAACAGATCAGACGTGCACACATTGAGAATATAATTCTTCTGAATAACAGAGGGTTCCTAATTACATACTCTATATTTTACATAAGGGTTTTTTCCGCAGCAGACAATATTCTGTAAAATAAGGGCGCAGCACAACATGAGGAATATGTCAGAAAGTATAGAACAACCAGAAATGGTTATAAAAGTCATCATATGCTTTATGTTAAAAAGCATGGTTTTATCAAGAACCCTAAGATACAATTATAAAATAGTTTCATACCTTTGTTAGAAACAAACAAATTGCAAAGAGAAAATTAAAACCTTTCCTCTGAGAATTTAATTTTTCTTTTCAAGAAGTTTCTGATTTCTGTGTTTTCTACACACTGTGTTATTTCTGATTTCTGTGTTTTCTATACAGTGATATCGTGAGTTAATCTTCCTGCTAACAATTCTGTAAAAGGACATGCTTACCTAGTCAGCCTAGCCCCTAAACACTAAACACTCTTGCTTTGCACTCATTTCTAGACCACATATGTGTAACTTTCTGGCCAGTGCGTTCCATTTTTTCATAATAAATTGCACATGAAAGAAGTAGAAATCAGTGGCATAGATGATAGGAGCTAGAAAGGTCAAACATATTTAGATTAATAATTACATTCTGAGGTCTAACAGAAATGTGTAGTTTTGTAGCCAGGAAGCAGAAATATTTTTGATAAGATCTATTATGTCTCTTTGTTTTGGCAGCCCATTTAGCAGTTGCAGGAGTTAAATGTGGCTTTGGTGGTAAAAGTGAAAAGGAAACTAAAAGACAGAGAGAAGTGATATTTGTTCATGGAGCAAATAAAGTGTGTGCCCAGTTCTAAACCTGTTTATTAGATGCATGTTTAATACTGACCAGCAGGTGGCCATTAGTACTTTTCTGTCCTTTGGGAGGTAGGCCAGGAGATGGGAGAGACTTTACTTTTCAGTAAAAAGCCAGAAGGAGTGACATGAAAGAAGGATGATTTGATTCTAAGCACTGTCATTGTGTAAAGTTCTGTGTGCACTTGTCTTGGCAGGGCATCAATTATTCCACATAGTGCAGTGATATTCAGTCTTTTAAACTGTGCCTTAAAAATCATAGCTCATATAGCAGTGACAAAATGAGCTATCATAAACTGATTTAATTCGATGAAAAATAGGATATGTCACTGCCATGTGATACTTTTAAACCCATTCTGATGCAGGTGGCATACAAAACAGGCAGCTTGCATATGTTTTGTCTTTTGCACTGACTTTTGCCCAGTACCTCCATATAAGGAGACCGTGTCTGTTCTACCCCACAACCAAATATAGCTATATTCTGAGTTACCAAGCTTTGTGGTAAGTTACATAAGTTGTTGGAGAGCTATCCATTTAGTCTCCCAAAACTAACGTATGTATGTGGCTCTAATGCAACAGATAAGCAGACTAAATTAAAATAGCTAAACAGCAAACCCTTCATTCGTTGTATGCATGCATGTCTTGACATTTATTGGTATCTTGACATGTCTTGAATTGTTTTCCTCCTGTTTTTGTAACATAAGATTCAAGAAGATCATTTATAAATGTATTGTAACAGCTCTGATAATTGTTCTGCTGATGAAGAATGGAAATTAGTCCATCTGAAGGCTGCCAGCCTAGCTAGATAGGATTTTGTAGATAATTCTGTCATTTGTAAATTTTAATGTATGCCACATGCTTGTTCTCTTAAATTTAAGAAAATTATGGTAAATGTTGAACTTCAAAAATGTAAACACATTGCACTCTGCTGGAGGAAAGCTGATAAGTCAAGCATTGTATAATTGTTTGCTCTCAAAACTTGGAGCCGAGATGTCTGAATGAAGGAATTCTTTCTCTTGTTTTGAGACCAGAGGTAATGGCTAGAATTTACATGTATAATGTCTTTTATTGCTCTGGCTTCCTGACCAGCTGCAAAATCAAAAGGGATGTTATGCTCTGGGTTTCTGTTAGCCTGGGAAACAGAGAATAATGCTGTAATCTGAAATGAGTCAGTGGTACTGTGTTATCAATTTAAGGACAGAGAGAGAGAGAATCAGAGCATTTTGCATTTGTTTTTAGAATTGACAACATCACCGCCTTGCTCTATATGTAAGTTTATTTTAGAACTGTGTTTGTTCTTAGATAGAGATAGGAAATAGGAAGTCTAGTCCAGCTGTTTTCTGTACTAATGTCAGAACTTTTCTACTGTATTATTTTAAGCATTTCTATGTGATCTCTGAACTCTTGACTAGCATTGTGTAGTAATAAGAATTTGTCTTGTGTTCTTATTATTTATTATTAAATATTTGTAAACCTTTTCAACTGTGGCTGTTTTATGTAGAGATAATTTAAGTTCTAGCGTAGATTGCATGTATATAGTGATACTGTCCAAGCCTCTACAAATAAGCCTTGCTGCTCGTCACACTTTCCATTTGGATAATAATATTGCACAGTAATAATTGGACACCCTTTCATAAGGGCATTATTAGTAGCTGATTTTAGTGGTTGGTGGCAAGTGGTACTACCTTATAGTCTGGGCAGAAGGAGCATAGCTGGAGAACCTGTGCCAGCCTTCCCCAGGAGTGTCTGTGTGTTTGTATATAACTCATATTTCAAAGTGTGCATGTGTTAGCTACTTGGGTAGGGACACAAAGCACTGGTTGGAGAGAGAGGGTGCTGGAGGTTTTAGCTTGACCACTACGCTGAGATCTGGACCCTATAGCTGTGCCAGTGGGGAGTCTTATTGAGGATCTGGAGAGAAAGGGAGAAACCAGCCCCAGACTGACTGTGATCTCTGTGTGCTCTTAAGAGAAATTGTACTTTACTGTGTGTGTATTTGTTATCCTTCTCATTGTGGACACCCCTCACTGGTGTAACCGGTGAGGATTGAGGCTCCTTGATTACTGGGCTAGTGCACGGGCGTCACAGTCCGCATCCGGCAGAATAATTTAAATGCATGACAATTCAGATGGTCTGTGGAGATTATTGTCATCTTTGACTTTACATTGTGCCATCACAAGCAGTGTGGCTGTCATAATCACTGACCTCAATATTTAGGATCATTCATTTGGCACCAGCTGAATTCAACATTTTCAATTCTTTTATGTAAGATGCTTTATCATCCAGGCTCATGCAGGGGAGACCCTTTTCCTCAGTACAAACTGCAAGGTTAGTGAACCTTGGAATAAATTGCATATGTGAATTAATTAAGTTACATTCAGTTTCAGTCCCAAACAGTCAGACTTTAATATAGCAGGTTCTGACCATATAGCAGTTACAGAGTTCATGGAGGGGGGGTACTAGATTACATGACAACTGGAAAACCGTTTGTTGGTTCTGCAATAAAAGAGCTTTTTTAGTCTGCAGTCATTGCATTTTTTATTTGCTGTTATAGATCATTGCTGTTCTCTCACCCATTTGAAATCTTTTGAGGTTTTTCTTTCTTTTGCATAGCAGACAGGGTCTCACTTGGTAGTAAATTACAGTTAGCCAAAGTAGAGCGAAACTAAGATGGTTCACTACAATGAATATGTGACAGTATTTCAGGCTAGCGGACAGCTGATTTTGTTAAAAATGAATTTTTGTTTTATTATTTGTCAAAGATTTAAAGATTTTGTTACTTTAAAAGATGATATATTACTAGACAATTTTCCCCTTGCTCTAACTAGTAATAGTAACTAGGACATAAAGTAACCCTATTTTCTTTAAAAAAAAAAACTTAATTAAAATAGTGCTACTAGCATTAAGCAAGCCATTGAAGTATGTCTGACTTTGTTTAGAACCCGGGCAACAATGGCAAAGGTAAATAAATTGAGGAACTATCTTCTGAATTTCTCCCATTTCCCTAGTAATAAGAATTTGAAAAAAAGACATTAAACAGTAACATTAAGGAGGATCACAGTCTCCCAACTTCTAATTTAAAAGATATTTATTTTTCCAGGAGGAGATGTCCCCAGTGGGAGATGAACCTCGAGTGAATCTTCACAGGTTGCTAACACACCTCACTGTTGTAGTGAACCTCTTACCAGCAGCATCCTTGTCTCACACCATGTTGCCATAGAAGCACTCATGAAGGAAAGTGCTACACTCCACACTTCTATCCAGCAAATACAAATGAATAGCTCAGATATGAGCAACACTCTTTGAGTCATTTGCATCAAAAATTGCTGACATTGAAAACAGCATTTCACGGTTGGAGGACAATAGCAACACTGTTTCTCTCTGGATACTGGCACTTGAAAAATCTGCTGCCATTCACAAGAGAAGGATTGTTGACTTGGAAGGGTGCTTGCGTAGAAGAAATAGAACTATAAGAGATCTAACTGCAGTTTTCCATAGGGAGAAGCTCCAGGATGCAATTAAAGAAATATTCACATTGATTGCTGACCCTCCCAAAGATCTCTGTGTCACATATCACATAGGGCACTTCTCCCCCCTCAACAAAAGGAAGCCCTGTATGGATTATATATTTAAAAGTTACAACGTGCAGCAAATTTACAGCATGTATTCTTGTCAGCTAAAAAGAAAAAAAGAAAGGAAATTAATCTTCACATAGTTACAATTTGACCATTCTTACTGATTTAGACAGAAAAATAAGGATAGGAAGAACCACAATGGCTTTAGATATCTAGATGGTTATTAAGAAAAGTAGGTAATATAAAACATTTTATCACTCCACTCTTTTTTCCACTTTGAAGGGGAAATTCATATATAGGTCATAACTGAATGTGGCTGATATCATGAAAATTGCTCATTGTTCTCTTTGTTTAAACAGTTTCTCTATTGCTGTAGGTTAGTGTTTAATATTTCGATGCACCATGTTATGATTGCTGTTAATTCTTTTGAAAAATGTATATGCAGGTTACCAGTTTTAAAAATCATTTGATATTTTCCGGTGTATCGGTACCCTAGCCACATTTTTGCTGTAACCTTAATATAATCTGTCACTTTTGCATTATTTTGAGGGTTTCAGTAGTATGATTTTGTTAGTAGCTACCCTCCAAAAGTGCTGCTCATTTCTCAAGCTGGTATCTACAGATGCACATAATAAAAATTTTCAGAATTTGTAGTTATCCTTGAGCAACATCTCTTTTCTTACTACCTGGGGCTCACACAGTATTTAAATTCCGGAATGCATTCATTTAATGTTCAGCCTTGGTAGATTAGGCATCATCTATGTTATGGTGTTTGTTCTTGTATAATCACATCTCCTCCCAGCCCAACACCTTTTATTAATGAAAACAAAAGTGTTTGTAAAATATAGGGAAAGCGGGCATGTTTGCATGAGAACTGTTACTTGCATCTAGTTGCAGTTTTTTTTATTGTATTTTCTGTTCCCTATATTATTTGGTCAGCAATCAAATTAGTCCATTTTAATAGCTGACATGGCATATCTCAGACAATATTCACTCTTAGTGCTTCCAGCAACAAGAACCTCAAGGGCTATACCTGGTATTTGCCTTTGTCTTTTCAAGGCCAGTCATACAAGTTATTAAAAATAATTATAATAAAGATATATCATACTTTTAGATATTTTAGATATTGTCTGTAGTTATAGGGCCAGGCTGAAGCTGCACATATGAACCTATAATGAAAACTCTATGCCTTAATTATCCCATTTATGTATACCCCCTAGTCCTATCATTAACCACCTTAGCCTCCCAGCCCATTTCCCATGAAACATTCTTGGGGAACATTATACTAGTCTCATCTTCATGAACAGTATAATTTCTAATGCTGAAGTCTAATACTGTCTCTTTGTCCATGTGGTGATGGATCCTGAGGCAGGAAGCTCCATTTATGGAAATTGGTTGCATATAGCTTGTCCTGACTACATTTATTCTCTCACCTAGATGCATTATTTTCTATTGATTAACTAATTAATCACTGAATATATGAATGTTGTCAACCATAGAACTTAATAACATTTACGTTCAACATTTTGCAGCACATTATTAAAAAAAGTGCTAATTGTTGACACCATGACTTATTTGCTGAATGTTTACTGTTAAATTTAACAATGAATTTACAAACATTCAGTCATTATGGCTTAAGAAAGTGATATATACTTTCTACTGTACTAATGGGAATTAGGTCTCCAAGCCAACCATTAAGAGCTCCCTTCAGTTGTATTTAAACTAAATATACACTTAATAGCTAAAGTTAGTCATTTTTTTTGCTGCTGTATCAGCCTTTCAGTTACTTGCATGGAAAATGTATCTTTCCAGGAGATTTCACAGACTCTTGCGAATCTTGTTAACATATTAAACCAGCTCCATTCAGCATCCTAAATCTGTTAACTTTTCCACCTGATACAGGTAAGTCTATTTTATCCCTTTTACTTCAGTAATTTACTCAAGTTCATAATATAAACTATCATTGATAACATTTGGACAGCTGAGCTTAGCATGAAAGTTATGTCTCGGTATGGATAATTCTTAAGAGTAGAAAGGTTTCTTGTATGTATTCTGTTGTTAGCTCTTAGCTTGATTTTTTTTCTTTTCACTCTCTTATTGTTTTTTTGTATAATTGTTTCTGACATGGACATAACTCTAAGGGTAGGTAGGATTAGGCCTGCGGTGAGGTTAGCTCCCCATTTAATGACAGAGGCATCTTCATGAAATTATTATTGTACAGGATTGTTTTTCGTTTCAGAATAACTTAATTCCTCTGTTGTTCTGGTATCTACTGTTACTCTGAAGTTTTGAATTGTATGACCAAGTCACATCTGCAGTTGGCAGTTGACTCTTTGTGAGTGTTGTGTTTTGGATCTTGATAAGGCATCTGATACATTACCTCAGCATTCTTAGCAAAGTATAACTTCAATCCTTCTTCAGTAAACTATGTTATAAATTGTCTGTTTGAAAGAAGCCAGATTACTTCAGTTAGAGGCTTCAGATCTGATTTTTTACCAGTCAGTTCTAATATAACCCAGGGAGTGGTATTGGGCCCTCTTTTATTTCATTTAGTTTTCCCCACTTTTCCCTTATGTTCAGACATTTGGATTAATAACTATGCAGATAACTGCAGATTTGTATTTCTTATAGCTTCTGATAACCAATATACTGAAACAAATTCTTAAATGAGTTTGTTAATTGGCAACTGCATATGGTCTCAAATTTAGCACTGATAAATGTCAGGTCATGTGTTTTGCAAACCAGCTATTAAAAAATAACATTGAACTGTCATTTTCTTGAAGTAACCAGTAATTGTAAGGACCTAGGAGTTATAGTTAATAATAAGCTTTCCTGTGAAAATCATTCAAATGACATTAGAACTAAAGATGTGAAAAATATGGGGCTTGTGTTCAGATGTGTAACCTTGAGAGATGAGAAGCACTTGGTTGAATTATATATAATGTGTGTAAGACCATTGGTAGAATATAACAATGTATTTGTTTATACAATTGTAGTCATTTAGGTTGGAATTGATTCAAAAGGACATTAGCAAAATGTATACCTACTATCAAAAATTTAACTTGGAAAGCGAGATGTGTGAAATGAATTTATACACAATCTACTGCAGATATTTTAGAAGTAAAACTGTTCTTGCTTACAGTGACTCTAAGAATGACTTTCTTCAAACACTTTTAAGTCTCAGTTAAAATTCTAATGTAGTAACACATAAACATAAAGCAATTAACCTTTTAATCACTTCCTTTAAATCCACATTATGCAGGATTTGTATTATTCAAGTAGTAACAAGACTGTGGAGCAGAATGCCAAATAATGTCAAAATTTAAAAAAAGAAATATTGTGTTATGAAGTTTCTTAATGCTACTCATGTTTCTCCTTTGGAACACTTCTTCAAGCATGTACTTTGCAAATCTTATCTTATTAAATATCTAATCCAATGTAGAGGTGGCACTAAATATATTTTTCATAGAATTTCAGTTGCATACAACTCTGTGCTAAAAGGAACATTTTTTGGCAGTACTGTATAGTACGAATTCTGATGTGCTGTAGATACAAAACACATGGCATGCACCTAACTCAGATTAATTAAAACAACTGGTTGGTTTACCTATTTGCAGCTTGCAGCTCTATCAATAGTTGTGGGATAGCTATCATCTTCAGGAAAGCTGGACCCATTAAAATTAATGTGGAATTAAAAAATATAACGATTAATTTAAAAACCTTGAGTAAATTCATCTTACTGTATTATCACACAACTTTTACTAACCCCCCTACCCCCCAGCAATAGCCTCAATTTATGCAACATGTGAAGAGTTTACTAATACCTAGTTCATCTTAACTGGGGCTTAGAACATTACTCTAGGGACAATATGAGTTTTGACATGTCATTTAAAATAAAGTTATCAAAACTTCAAATACATACTTATGATTTGTTTGAGCATTGTAGATTCTCTTTTTTATTGTACTCCCCCCCCCCCCCGTACCTCATCATGACTAGGTTATTTCCTCATCTCCGGCATTATGGCATCCTTCTTACTTGATTATAACACTTATCCCATATCCTTTTTTCAGTCTGTAGTCATCAGTTCCCCCACTGGAATGCAATCTTTTCCAGTTTAGAGATACAACTCTAACCTCTTAATGGGCCTAAAAGAAACTTGAATCTGAATTGAAACACATTTATTATGACATCAGATGGGCATTCTTAAAAAAAAAAAAAAAAAAAAAAACACTGCCAGAGAATACTTAATCAGCTTATCACATTCATGCTTATAGAATTAAAGACTCTTATGTCAGTCAGTCAAGAACCATTTTTGTCTTAAAATCTATGTCTGATTCTATACAGGTAAAGAACTACAGATCATTTTTGTTGCTAAATGTTGATATTAACATAGTGCCTATGATTTTAGTAATGAAAAGCCTTTCCATGTCTACCCACTTAATTTCAAAATTCCAGTCCAGCTTTGGGTGGCACTTCAAACACAAGATAATGAACGTAATGTGTGTATAGACAAGCCTTAACATGAAGCCATTTTTTGCTATGGATTCAAGTGAAGTATTAAACAAGATTTGTATCCCTTATTTACTGAAACTTTTGCAAAGATACAAAACTATAATTACCATTCCCAATTTTGTTTCTTAATCAGAACAATCTGAGATTCAGTACTTCCCTGTCTTCTGTTAATAGTCTTACCTGCCCTTTAATCAAAATTAATATTCCAAAGACATGCATCTGGAGCATTTCTCCCCGGGCCTCCGCTGAAAACAGGCTCTGTGGAACCTAGTCGGACATTCCTGGTCAACAAATGTTAAATAAATAAAAAATAAATAAATAAAATATGGGTACAAGGCAAGTCTGTCTCCTCTTCCCTTTCCTTCAGACTATTTAAAAAAAAAACATTTTTGAACTATCTTCTAATCTGTGGCATCAAGTTTGTGAACATTTACATGAAAATTAGATACTACACTGATGGAAGCTTGATTTATCATAAGAAACAATCTTTTAAGCATTTACTTGGTATTCTTCATAGTTGTAGTGAGGTTGCCAGTTCAGAGTAAATGTATACATATCAATTGTCTTCTCTATGAATAACGAAAATTATATTTTTACACTTCTGCTCTCTCACCAAATGAACATCTCTTTAAATAAATTAAAATAATTCGGAGTTAAATATAAAGCAGTTGACTGAACATTATTTTTCTTCAGTTTTGCTAAAATTATCACCATAGTTAAAGCTGATTTAGAAAGATACGTAATTAGAATTCAACCTTTCAGTTTTTATATGAAAATGAATCAATTTCTAAAATTGTTCTATTTTTTATAACAAAATTTCCTGTTTTTCAGTAATGTACTTAAGGTTTCCTTACCTTTCTTATAGAACAGCAAGCTATGCTCAGCCACTGTTGTTATATATCTCAACTGATCAATCTCCTAACATTTTCCAGCCATGGAATCTCTCTCTACCTATTTTGGGCAATTATATTTAAATTAATTGCTTAGGACTTAGACATTAAATTCTAACTGTCCTTTTTATCAATAAGGCTTCTCTGGTATTGATACTAGCATGGTGTGCTGGAGGTATTGGATCAGCATCCTGTACGAGAGGTAATACTATCAATTCACTTCTATAACTCTGGTATTTTATAAGTTGCCTGGAGTGATTAGACGTCTAATTTTGATTCCCCGAAATGTATTCAGAATTCATTTTGATTCCCCAAAATGTATTCGGAATCTGGGCCACATTACATGAACTCCTAGCAGAAATCCCAGTTTCACTATTAACAATCAAATGATAGACTTATGTGTGATAAATAATAAATCCTTACATCATATTCTTAAACTTCAGAGGCTAGCCTCAGACTCTCTATTTTTACCTACTCATTTGTCTAATTAATGGTCTACAGTTGCACCAGAGAAATACCTGGGGGAGAATATGCAAATATATCTTGTTGCCCAAATTCTAGTGGTATTTTTTTGACTTTATGACTCCGCATGAGCTGGTTGACATTTGGAATTCTGATTCAACAGAATTTCTATGTTACTTGCAACACTCTGGTTGGCGTACATTCTGAAAAATCTTATGCATAAACCAATTTCTACATACTCGCTTAAATAAAGTGCAGTGAAGTAAATTGTTAGTCTTCTGCAAGACTGTGGCATCTGCTTGGAAGTTTGGAGCTGCATGTTTTAATTTTAAGAATGCCTGTGGACATACTGGGTACTATTTCTTCTGTACTTCAAATTTGTGTTCTTGGTAAGTCATTGAAGGTAGTCAGGAGCTTACAGTATGTTTAGCCTATGCAGTAGTAGCTTTAGTAATTTATTTTATCTAAAGGGTGAGGACTTTTAGCAGCTTACTGACAGAGTAAGTTTCATTAAGTATTAATGTGCACTTACACACAGCCTTACAAGACTTTTTATAGAAGAGTGCCTCATTCAATTTTTACTGATTGGTTCCCTACTTGTATTCATGACATTATGGGCAATATGAGCTATGTGGGTTGTAATAGAATGTTTTCATAAATCTGATTAAAAGCAGACATTTATTTTCTCTCAGAAATGATAGCATTATAGCAAGCCAGCTCCTGCCATTGTTTTGCTTTAGTCAGTCAAATGTACGTTCTGGTGCATTTATTTGTTTGGTCATACAAAATTATTTAGGAATGAATGACAGTATTTGAAACACAAATCTGTTATCTCTGTGTGGATTTTTTTGGATACTTCCTGCCTAGTATTTTGGTCACTGTTTCCATCAACAGCACACTAGACTAAAGACAAATGTGGTAGCTTGCATGTGTTTTGCAATCCTCTGTGCACTCCATTTGTGCATCTGCCTTAGAATATAAGCAAGTGGGAAAGAAAAGATTGGTTTGAAATCAACAGGAAGAGGGAGGCAATGGATCATTGCATGAACAGAGGAGCACAATTACTGCTGCTTTTAGCTAAAAACAGGGAGATCTTCTGTGAGCCAGTGTAATGCTGACAACAATGACAACAACAACAGTGGAGGTCTCACCTGCATACCCGAGGAGAGGCAGTGTCTTGACATAATTGTAGTTGTGATGGAGAAATTTACAGAATTTGTGGAAATGAAAGGGTCAGATATGTGCGGCAAATGCTGCAAAATGTTTTATAAAAAGCTTGACCTATTACAAAAATACTAATAGTCTGAAATGCTTTTTTTTTAAGCCTGACATTACTAACACTGACAGTTTGAAATATTTATGAAAAGGCTGAATTTCTGTCTGTGGGGAAACTGGTGCATGAGGTCGACGAATCTGTCTTCAGAACTGTGGAACTGTTGAATAGTCCAGCTAATCTGCACCACTGAAAATTTTTTTTCTAAGAAATAAGATGCATTTGCTTGATGATTTTTGTTTTATTTGATGTTTCCTCTCTTAAATTTGTGAATTTTCTCTTATACTTATTTGGTTCTTGTAGAAAATAACCAAGGCTCTTCTGGAGACAGCGTTCTCTGGAAACTTTCTAGAGTTTTTGTGATGATCCAGATAAAATTGAGCCCCCACCACCTTAATTTAGATGCAAATTTGGTGAGACTTCTACTGAAATATCTTAATGTTAATATTTTAAACAGTAGATAACATGGTGTTTTATGGACAGTGTAAGTTTTGCTTCTCCTTTACAGGACATGGTTACAGATAATTGAAACATGGTTTCTTTGGACCCTGATGTCGTGGCAAACTAGAAGTACAGTGGATATAAAAGGTGTACACACCCCTGTTAAAATGCCTTGTTTTTGTGATATAAAAAATAAGATCACAATAAATCATTTCAAAACTTTTCCCACCTTTAATATGACCTATAACCTGCACAATTCAATTGAAAAACAAATCTGTTAAGGGAATAGATATAAAAAATAAAAAATGTACAATAAGCTGGTTGCATAAGTGTGCACACCCTTAAACTAATACTTTGTTGAAGCACCTTTTGATTTAATTACAACATTCAGCTTTTTTGGGTAGGAGTCTATCAGCATGGCACATCTTGAATTGGCAATATTTGCCCACTCTTCCTTGCAAAAGTGGTCCAAATGTGACAGATTGTGTGGGCATCTCTTGTGTGCAGCCCTCTTCATGCCACCCCACAGATTTTCTAATGGATTTAGGTCTGGGCTCTGGCTGGGCCATTCAAAACTTAAATTTTTTTCTGGTGAAGCCATTCTTTTGTTGATTTGGATGTATGCTTGGGGTCATTGTCGTGTTGAAAGGTGAAATTCCACTTCATCTTCAGCTTTCTAGCAGATGTCTGAAGGTTTTGGGCCAAAAGTGACGTGACTGGTATTTGGAACTGTTCATAATTCCCTGCACCTTGACTAAAGCCCAGTTCCAGCTGAAGAAAAGCAACCCCAAAGCATGATACTGCCACCATCATGCTTCATCATGGGGATGGTGTTCTTTTGGTGATGTGAAGTGTTGTTTTTGCACCAAATGTACTTTTGGAATTGTGGCCAAAAAGTTCAACCTTGGTCTCATCAGACCATAACACATTTTCCCACATGCTTTTGGGAGACTTGTATTGTTTTGCAAATTTTAGCTGAGCCTGGATATTTTTCTGAGTAAGAAAAGGCTTCTGTCTTGCAACCCTACCCCATAGCCCAGACAAATGGAGAATATGGGAGATTGTTTTCACATGTAGTACACAACCAATACTTGCCACAAATTCTTGCAGCTGCGTCATTGTTGCTGTAGGTCTCTTGGCAGGCTCCTAGACCAGTTTTCATCTTGTATTTTCATCAATATTGGAGGGACGTCCAGTTCTTTGCAACGTCACTGTTGTCCCATATTTTCTCCACTTTTTGATGACTGTCTTCACTGTGTTCCATGGTACATCTAATGCTGTGAAAATTTTTTGTACCCTTCTCCTTACTGATACCTTGCAACAATGAGATCCCTTTGATGCTTTGTAAGCTCTCTGTGAACCATGGCTTTTGCTGTAGCAGGCAACTGAGTAAATGTCAGGAAAATCCTGCTAGGACAGCTGAACTTTATTTGGGGTTAATCAGAGTCTCTTTAATTGATGGCAGGTGTGTACCCAAGAAGACTGAATGTTGTAATTAAATCAAAAGGTGCTTCAACAAAGTATTAGTTTAAGGGTGTGCACACTTATGCAACCAGCTTTTTGTATATTTTTTAATTTTTATACTTATTCCCCTAACAGATTTGTTTGTTTTTCAATTGAATTGTACAGGTTATAGGTCACATTAAAGGTGTGAACATTTTGAAATGATTCATTGTGGTCTCATTTTTTTATATCACAAAAAATGGCATGTTAACAGGGATGTGTACACTTTTTATATCCACTGTATGTCTATAATGTGATTTTTATGGCATGCTTGCTGAGAGTAGAGTGGTACAGCCAGAAGGCTTTCTTACCATATTCAGTCTTTCGAGTCCTTTCCTGGCTAATTTTTGAAGGTGCTATGTTAACAAGATAACTTTGGTGCTGTGTCTTTCTAGCACTGAAGATTATCAGAAATAGTTGTTTGTTTTGGTCCTGTTTGATTTTATTGTTATGTTCTAGGCCTTTGCTGGATCGTGTATGTAATGTTTCTTTACCTGAGGACTACCATTTATTACCTCACATTTCAAATATTTTCTTATGATGATAAATTTCATACGGTGGTCTCTGATATTAGTTCTTCATGCTCAGTTTGTCTGTCATCTGGAGAAGACACCTAAGCCACTAATCTTGCTCAAGAAAAAACCCTTTTTTGAAACTTGACAGTACATAATTTAACTTGTGGCTCTAAAAGGGGACTTTGCTGTTATACCTGTAATTTATTAGCAGCAGACTTTGCACTGTAATACTGTCAGAATTTTACATTTCTGCATTACTTGTAATGCATTTCACACATCTGTTTTATTGCTATAATGTGAAGGCAAGTAGAAAGAGCAGGATGTCATTAGGAAATGCAACCTACCAGATCTGACTCGTTTGAAACAAATATAATTTAATAAATATGACAGGTAATGATTTTAGCTAAAAGGAACATTTCTTTATGAAAATACATAATTCAGTTTTTCTTTTATGTATTATATAGGTAACGAACCAGATCACTAGAATAGATGGTGTTTTAAGAAAGTAGGTATAAAGCTGGAAACATATTTCATTCAAAGGCCCTTTTTATATGTCAAGATTCTTTCTTCTTTACTTATTTTGTTATAACTTGCTCATAGATATGTGGTTTAATAACAGCATTTTCCTGTGTTCAGCTGCATTAATGTGATGATTATATCTTGTGCCTTAAACTAGACCTAAGGCATAAGCTTGTTTTAATATAATGTGCTCCCTTTCATGTCGTATGGCTCATGCATTTCCCTCTTGTAGATAGTGATGATTCTTTAAGTACAGAATAACCCCTGATGCCACTCTGTTCAGCAGTAATGTTGGTGCACGTTATTTACATGTTGGTACAGTATCAGACTTTAGATGCTTGGTTTCAAAAGTGATAAAAAGAAATGTATTTTTTTTTTTTTTTACAGAATATGGTAGGAGAAATCCAAAAAAGCTAGCAGTTTCTCATGGGTGCAATAATTTGCAGTCAAACATCTGCTCCATTAATGTTACTGTTGTTTGGGAAAGAGAGAAACAAAGTGTTTAAAGACTAAAACTAGCATCTTGCGGGGGCTGTATTTGGAGATATGCAATTAGAGCTTTAACTGTTAGTTTCACAATCAGTTTGAGCTTAGCCAGTTTATAAGAACACAGTATTCCCGAGAACTCTCATTAACAAAGTCTTGCGTCTTTTCCCTGTTTAAATATGTGCAAAATATGTAAACATGTTCCACTTAAAAAAATAACATTTTAAAGCTACTTCCAGAAATTAGTCCTCATTGTGAGTCTTCTAATCAGCATCTGAAATTATTTTACTTTATTCTAAATTTTTTAATCACAGATAAAGAGGACAAGAGTATAAAAAAAAGAAAAGCAGGGACTATAGACAGTTTTTAATAAAGATAAATTCTCTTTTTCCAGAAAGAATAGGGCAGAAATCCTTGTTAGGCTTCACATTCAAATGTGATGTAGAGCTCACCTGTGTGTGTATATCTATCTATATATATATATATATATATATATATATATATAGAGAGAGAGAGAGAGAGAGAGAGAGCTATATTCCCATAACTTGAAACCTAAGAAAGTGAATACAGGAAGATGTCCAAGAAAAAGAGAGAGAGCGACAGAGGGAGAAATATATAGAGTAGGTTTATAGTTTGCCCATAATAGTGATATTTCTATTGTAGGTTAACAGGAAATGATTATAGAACAGTCTTGATTTTGTAGCTCTGCTAGTAACACATTAAATTCATATGGTGTTATAATTAGAAATTGTAGAAAGCAGTAACAGTTTAAATTTTAGATCTCACAGAATGCCATATCATGCTATGTGCCTACATATTTTGTTTCATTCAAAAAGTATGCAGGTACATTTGGATACACTTTGTCTCTGAGAATTTCTTGTCTGAGATTTTTATGGAATCTTCCACCAAATCAATGCATGTATATATACACACACTCACAAATTTTCTCTCTCTCTCTCTCTGTCAGTGGACAAGTATACTGTGCCACCTCATTCAAGTATACACTGAATACAAAATCCCCTGGTACCTCCCTTGTGGGGTCAGTATCCACATACCCTGTACATAACTATTCTGACTTTGAAGTGCCTTTTGCTTTTGGAGTAAAGGCAGGGTAATTTGAAGTTAGATCGCCAATTGTGAATGTGGGAAATGACTATTAACAAAACAGGTTGTTTGATGGTGAGGTTTTAAACTTGTGCAGTTCAAACTAGCTTTAATCAGAAAGCACATCTATCTTGGCACATGCCCCTTAGATGTTAAAGTCAATTATTTTGAGCTATGGATTAAAAGGTGAGCTAAAGTCCCATTCTCACAAAAAAAAACAGATCTCAGATCTGCTATGTTGGACATAATACTGGCATTCTGTACAACAAAAGCTGGAGTGCTTGGCTTAGAAAAAGAAAGAAGTATACTATACTTACTGGATTTTATATGATGAAAATACCCTGCCTACAGTGTGGGTGAATGTATGTTTTATACGGTACAATAAAACAGTCAACAGTCACTGCACTGATGGAGAAGTGAACATGTTAGACCTTAAGATATGTGGAACATATACAGATATGATTTTGCATTTCATTTGTGATTGTGAAATAGTGAGTAGTCCAGACTTTCAGATGAGAATATAGTAAAATACAGTGTATTAGAGAAGATGAGGTAAAAAGCAGGCCTTAAAAGAATTATGGCTTTAGCAACAGCTCACCATTTGGAAGAAACAAAGTAGCAATGGTGTGATGATTGCCATCATTATATATTAGATTCATATTCAGCATAAAAGATTAAACAATACAGAGGGACATTGGTGTATTTAAGACTGATGGTGAAATCCCTGCTCCTTTCTGCATTAGAGAAGAGTATAGCTGAAAGCAGTTTTGATTGGGTTGCAAGGCCCCATGAATGAGGAACCTGCTCAATACTGCTGGGTGTTATGAGGGCAGCTATACCTGTTGTAGTCCTTTGGCCTGTGTGTATTTAACACTCTGGTTTTCAAGTGATCCTCTGCACTTGATACGCATTAAACTTTGTGACTTCCACACAGAAAGCACCACTTTGTGGCCAGAACAAGGACGAGACTCTAGGTTTTTACGGATCACACTTTAATAGTATAAGTGGCAGGAAAATTTTAACAGTAGCAATGTTGCCTCACCTATATATTTAAATATATATGGATATATGTTAAATCATCACAAAATTAAAATACCAAAATATAAAACATTGAGCCGAGAAGATCAAAGAGCAAACGTTGGATAATGTGGGTCAACTGACTTTGGCCCATTTCTCACAGTAGTGTGAACTGATAGTTAGTTGATATAATTTTGCAAGGGCTGTGAGGTGGCATGCAGGAGGGATCTTGCCCACCCCACCAGCAGAATATATGTTTTTGTTGAATTTGTTTTCAGTGTTTTGCCAGTTTGATCTTCCTGGCTTGGTGTTTTATGTTTTGACATTTTCATTTTGCAAAGATTTAACATAAATCAGTTTTGTGTGTGTGTGTATATATATATATATATATATATATATATATATATATATATAGGAGGTATAGTTAACAGCTGTCTTTTTAACACAATTTGACTGACAAAAAAGATGATTGACAGTTGTGCATAATCACTACATACTGGAGCTGAGGAATATGCCCTTTGCCCATTGATGTGGGATCTTGGAGTTGAAATACATGATTAGCAAGGTAGTATAGGGTTGCAGGCGTAGCCTGCCCTGACTCCCTATGGATATGTCAGAACTCAAAATGCCAAGTGCTGAAAAGAAAGAGTGAAAATCTGGAGAAGAGTGAATCTCGCAAATTGCTCTGCACCCCACCCACATGGGGGCCAAGCACCCCCCACACCCTGAACTTATATATACCAACTCCGAGATTGCCATACCTCAGAGAAAAGGGAATATTCTGAGAAATGGCATCTCGGACTTAGTATATGTAAGTAGCCATTCATTCTCCTTGTTTCAAGAATTGTTCTAGTGAGTACCAAAATTTCAAATAATTACTGCCTGCCCCACTTCAAAAACATTGCTTTGCAGTTGCATTCTCTGAGGTTGTGTCTTGGTGTTTCTGCTAAGTAGGTGTGAATGAAGAACCCAAATTGAAAACAAAATGCAGAATAAACAAAGTAGGCACTAATTAAGCATATGATTTGTAACATAATGCTACTGCAGGATTACAAATATATGTTTAAAATATTGTTTGGTCAGCTGTGTCAAGGGTTGTTCCCCCAGAGAGGCTTTGATATATACTTAAGTCAAGAGAGGTATGATTATGTATCAGAGCACAGAGGTAAATCTATTAGCCGTATATATAACAGTATGGTGTAGAGTTATAATGAAGTTTACAGTCAGTGGTCAAGTGGCTTAACAGATAATGGAAAGCAGGAATCTTTAGACAGTAAGCTTGCATGGTATTATCATTCTAGGGAATGGATAGCTGTAATATCAGTTGATTATTGTCATCATGAATAAGGGATGTACTTAAAGTAACATAGATAAGAGAACAGTGGGATACATGATGTATATATATATATATATATATATATATATATATATATATATATATATATATACTGTCAAACTGTGGAAAATCAAAACAATTTTCCACTTTTTGCTCAAATTCGTTATCCGAATTTGGTAATACAGAACTACCAAAACGTTGGAAATGGTAACCATGGAACTGACATTCAAACGACAGGAGTTCCAGTGTCAAAATTCCATGTTACCGGTACATTTCTGCAAGCAGGCAAGCCCCTATGCCCCCCCCCCCACTGCATATTATATATTCCAACTCCGAGATTGCACTACAGTGAGGAGGATAGATTTCCTGATCCCCACTATAGTGTGATCTGTTATTAGAACGTCGATCCCATATTAATGAATGCACACAACCATTCTCTAATGAGGATTCAAACATTTCCAGATTGGCATTACAGAAACTGGAAAACATGCATTTGTCCATCTCACTTTCATGTAAGTACTGTTCCACATTTGATAGTAAACCATATATATATATATATATATATATATATATATATATATATATATATATATATATATATATATACACAAATTACAATATCTAAATAAACTTAATCATTCTTATACTTTGCAATTAACATTTCCAGGTTATTCCAGGATCCAACTTTAATATTATCATTTATATTTCTTGACTTAAGAGTTTTTTCATTTTTACACATTTTCAAATATAAGAGGAAACATCTTTTATTTCTTTTTTAATGAGTACATTTTATAACAACATTCAATCACTTTGTGTTTGGGTTTTTGTCTGCTGATCTGTATAGCTCCACCAGATGACTCTTCCATATCTGTCGGGTACCACAGTAAAACACTTTGTCAGACTGCCTCTAGAAATTCATACAGTCTCATATTTTATATGATAATCACAAGATAACCACAATGTGGATATAAAATTTCATATGAAAAATATTTTTCCCTTCAGAAAAAAAAAACATTTCTTGCAAAGGGTGCTTTGGTAGTAGAGGTCTTAATACCTTAATTCCCTCTCAAGGCCTCTGTGATTTTCTTCCACTTTTCTCTGCCTTTGCAGTTCAATTTCCCACCCTGATCAGTAACAATGGTAGAGTTCTTTGCTTAGGTATTGCCTTCTCTAATCACAATTAGTGTTAAATCTGCTATGCATTTTATTGATCTGCTGTCAAGTGTAGTTTTAATGCCTTTGTAAAAGGAGCATATACCTAAAAATCCTGAAAACATGGTCAATAGATAACATGTTTAAAGCAATCATTCTTTTTTTTTAATCCAGACATCCTTTAGTTTTACACACATGCACATACATATATAAAAATTGTGATGTTTGTGAGTACAAACAGATGTTGCCAAAGTTGGTAGTCTAAAAGTTTATGTTATTTATGATTTAGCAATTAGCACTATTAAATTATTGTGCAGTATCTGTGATATTAGGTAGTACACCAGTGTTAGCACTGTAAGCTATTGTGCAGTATCTGTGAGATTAGGTAGTACACCAGCATTAGCACTGTAAGCTGTTGTGCAATATCTGATATTAGGTAGTACACCAGTGTTAGCACTGTAAGCTATTGTGCAGTATCTGTGATATTAGGTAGTACACCAGCATTAGCACTGTAAGCTATTGTGCAGTATCTGATATTAGGTAGTACACCAGTGTTAGCACTGAAAGCTATTGTGTGGTATCTGTGATATTAGGTAGTACACCAGTGTTAGCACTGTAAGCTATTGTGAAGTATCTGTGATATTAGGTAGTACACCAGTGTTAGCACTGTAATCTATTGTGCAGTATCTCTGGTATTAGGTAGTACACCAGTGTCAGCACTGAAAGCTATTGTGCAGTATCTGTGATATTAGTTACTACACCAGTGTTATTGTGCAGTATCTGTGATATTAGGTAATACACCAGTGTTAGCACTGTGCTGTTGTGCAGTATCTGATATTAGGTAGTGTGCCAGTGTTAGCACTGAAAGCTATTGTGCAGTTTCTGTTGTATTAGGTAGTTTACCAGTGTTAGCACTGAAAGCTATTGTGCAGTATCTGTGATATTAGGTAGTACACCAGTGTTAGCACTGAAAGCTATTGTGTGGTATCTGTGATATTAGGTAGTACACCAGTGTTAGCACTGTAAGCTATTGTGCAGTATCTGTGATATTAGGTAGTACACCAGCATTAGCACTGTAAGCTATTGTGCAGTATCTGATATTAGGTAGTACACCAGTGTTAGCACTGTAAGCTATTGTGCAGTATCTGTGATATTGGGTAGTACACCAGTGTTAGCACTGAAAGCTATTGTGTGGTATCTGTGATATTAGGTAGTACACCAGTGTTAGCACTGTAAGCTATTGTGAAGTATCTGTGATATTAGGTAGTACGCCAGTGTTAGCACTGTAAGCTATTGTGCAGTATCTGTGAGATTAGGTAGTACACCAGCATTAGCACTGTAAGCTGTTGTGCAATATCTGATATTAGGTAGTACACCAGTGTTAGCACTGTAAGCTATTGTGCAGTATCTGTGATATTAGGTAGTACACCAGCATTAGCACTGTAAGCTATTGTGCAGTATCTGATATTAGGTAGTACACCAGTGTTAGCACTGTAAGCTATTTTGAAGTATCTGTGATATTAGGTAGTACACCAGTGTTAGCACTGTAATCTATTGTGCAGTATCTCTGGTATTAGGTAGTACACCAGTGTCAGCACTGAAAGCTATTGTACAGTATCTGTGATATTAGTTACTACACCAGTGTTATTGTGCAGTATCTGTGATATTAGGTAATACACCAGTGTTAGCACTGTGCTGTTGTGCAGTATCTGATATTAGGTAGTGCGCCAGTGTTAGCACTGAAAGCTATTGTGCAGTATCTGTTGTATTAGGTAGTTTACCAGTGTTAGCACTGAAAGCTATTGTGCAGTATCTGTGATATTAGGTAGTACACCAGTGTTAGCACTGTAAGCTATTGTGCAGTATCTGATATTAGGTAGTGCACCAGTGTTAGCACTGTAAGCTATTGTGCAGTATCTGTCATATTTTGGTATTATACCAGCATTAGTTAGCACTGTTAAATTATTGTGCAGTAATCTTTGATATTTAGGTAATACACCAGTATTAATTAGCACTTTAAGTTATTGTGCAGTAGCTGTGATATTTAGGTAGCACACCAGTGTTAAGGAGTTCCAGACATTTTCCCCAGTAGTGGAGAATGTTGTGTTTCTTAAACACTGCTACAGATGTTTAACCTCTCATGACACTGAGCTATCTCTTCTCTTCTTCTCTCTCTCTGCCTCCCACATTTTGTCTCAGACAACAGTTCAGAACACACTTGTACCTTTCTAAGATCAGAATTCTGATGCAAAGGACATTTTATTTGCCTTGATTCAAAGCTAAGACAATTTTACTTCTCATTTTGATTGCATAGTTTGTCTTGGCTTCTTAACTACCTCTTGAATACATTCCCTCATTTGGCAGAGTAACAAAAATATTAAGTATTTTGAAATAGCAAAATTAATGGGTGGTAGGCTTAGTCATAAAGTGGGCATTAGTCCAATTGTAAAACTAAAGCAGTGTGGTGCTGCAGATACTCTCAGATGATTAAGATTGTGTTTGGTGTATTAAATATTATCTCACCATCGAGCGGCAGCCGAAGTCAAGATAATTTAATGCCAATTTGGAACACACACAATTATTTGGAAATATACTGTCATTTAAATTCATTCCATTTTCCCAAGGCACTGTGTTATCTAAACTTGATTGATTGTATTTTCCACTCTACAATACAAAATGTGTTGTTCCAATAAATCCTCATAGATCTTTTTCATAATTTTGTTGCTTTCTTTCAGAGAGGCTGTGGTTTCTCTCCTTTTTGCTGGGTTTTGTTCATACCACTTTACTGTTGAACAGCTAGAGATGTGCACACTTTTCATGATGTGTTTATAAAGTCATTGATGATACTTTTGAACCAAAGTCTCTTATTGTTCACATTCCTGCTGCATATCTTACTTGTAGAGGGTAGAAATATAATTTTTGACAAAAAGATGCAAATGCCAGTTTAACTGAAGGTCGAGTGCTTTTCACTAATGTTTGCCCCTGCTGAGTATATCAAAGCTTCTGTGCATATTTTTGGTTTAAGGAGATGGGCTGCAAATTTGGGTACTTGTCTTTGAATACTATCAAGTGCCCACTTGCCTAATATATATGTAACCCTTGTAAACTCATTTCATTTTCCTGTGTTTCAATTCTCCCCTGTTAAAACAATGCAATTGTTCTAATGTGGTTGCCTTTTTATGAAAATTCAAAAGTAAATTAATAAAATAAAAATTAATAACTTATGTTAAAACAAATCATTTCCCTGCAGAAAATATGAATGTGCCATGACTTGTAGCTCTTTGTCTGTCTGTACATGTTCACAGACATATAGCCAGCCAGACACGCAGTATATATATATATATATATATATATATATATATATCTATATATTTATATATATATATATCTATATATATATATATGTGTGTGTGTGTGTGTGCGTAGTGTATATATATATATATATATATATATATATATATATATATATATATATATAGTTTGCATACCATTATTAATTTGCAAAGATTTCACAATCCTTATTCTTTGCATTATGCCTTTTAAATATTGATGCTGTAGTCTGCTATTTACTTGATGACAGGTGCTCTGTAAAGAGATATAATGGGCTTAGGAAGCCATCAGGCAAGAGCAGTGATGTTAACAATGTTGTTAAAACTATGATAAGATGCCGAAATAAAGTTCCATTAAAATAACCTTCAGCACAGACAAATCAAACTGGTCTTAAAAAAAAAAAAATATATATATATATATATATATATATATATATATATATATATATATATGTATGTATTTATCAAACCACCCTACCAACATCTAGTAAAGTGTGAATGGTAAGGTGTGGCACATAATTTCAGTGCAATCTCTGAATGAAAAGTTTTTTTCACTTTAGTACCAGTCTATAAGTAAAACTGCATACTAACTAAATAATGTTGGTCAAGGGTTTTAAATGCATTATGAGTTTTGTGCAGCTAGATACAGTACAGTAGTGGAATCCTAAAATGTATCATGGCACGAGTCAGAACAGCACTCGTACAAAGTTTATAGGTTCATAGGTTGGTACTGGGCTATCTGCCGAAGGCATATATTAGCCCAGCCACATTGTGCGGTATTCACCGCCCTTTTAGTAGTTCCCTAGACCCTTGTACTAGCAGCTAGTACCCTTGGCCCCTATCTAGTAGTGCTGTTGGTGTGATCCCCGGTGTGAACTTTCTGTTACCCATCCACTCATCAAGGTTCCTTTTGAAGAGTGATAGTGAGAGGCTCTGTCTTATGTAGATTGGGACCCTGTTCCATAGTAAGGGAAGTCTCTGCGAAGGGAATCTATCCCTCCAACATGTTCTATTCATTGTTGTGTTGAGGTTTATATCCCTAGAGCGTGTAGCTCGAGTAGATTTGGTTTTGCTAAGATGGAGCATGTTCAACAATTCTGGGGTGGACATGGCTCTGTACGTTAGACAGAGATCGCCTCTGAGAAAGCAGTATGCAACAGAGAACAGTCTTAGCTTTTTCAATCGTGCTGCATAGGGCAACTGTTTGAGGCCAGTAATCCTCTTAGTTAGGTACCTCTGTGGTCTGTCCAGCTGCTGGAGATGTCTAGCCAGTTACATTCCAATTGGTGCATTGTACTCAATAACACGTCTGATGAGGGAAGAGTAGAGGGGCACCATTACATCCTTAAATCTTGATGCAAACCCTTTTGTGATCAGATGGGTCACATAGAAGGATTTTCTAACCACTTTGGCAACATGGTTATCAAAGGAAAGCTGACTATCTACTTGGGTCCCTAGATCCCTTATTTCTTCTTCAGATTTCAGGGGATTACCTCCTATGTTCTAGTTTGCGGGTACTCTGTTTTCTCCAAAGGGGATTACTACACATTTTTTTGCATTTAGCTTGAGACCATGGCTTTGACACCATGCATCAGTCTCATTTAGGCCCTTCTGGAGGATCTCCATGTTGGCTGGAGACTCTATTATAGCACCTAGTTTGCATTCGTCGGCAAACTTAGTCAGCCACAGCCCTTCCATGCTTGCCTGTACTTCTGAGAAGTATATGCCAAACAGGAGGGACCCCAGGACAGAGCCCTGAGGCACATCACTTGTTACTGGTCTGGATTCAGACATAGATCCCGCTACTCTTACTTTATGGGATCTGTCTGAGAGCCAGTTTGTGATCCATCTTGTGACATAAGGGTTTATGCCCAGACTGGTGAGCTTATCAATAATACCTGAATGGGGAATGGTCAAATGCTTTAGCAAGGTCAAGGTAAGCTGTGTGTACCTTCTTTCCCTTATCTATAGCCTGAGTAACTGTCTCAAAGAAATCCATCAGGTTCAGGAGGCATGATCTGCCCATGACGAAGCTGAACTGTGTGGGGTCCAGCGAATGGAGGTTCCCAATCTCTCCATTTATGAGTTCCATAATGATTCGCTCCATAGCCTTACAGATCAGACTGGTCAGGCTTATTGGTCGGTAGTTCCCAGGGTCAGTTGTGGCTCCACCCTTGTGTAGTGGGGCCACCGTTGCCGTGCGCCATTCTATGGGCACATATCCTGTGGAGAGGCTGAGACTGAACAAGGTATTAAGATGCGGGGTTAATTCCTTTTGGAGCTCGTGTATGACACTGCCTGGGACACCATCTGGTCCCATGGAGGCAGTGTTTTTAGCTTTAGATAGAGCCTTGTTAACCAACGTATCAGTAATAATTGGACTTACACAATCCCCTGGAATGGTAATAGGCCCTGTAGGTGGTGAGGGGGGGGGGGGGATTTGCACTGAACCTGTCAGCCAAGATGTTGGCAATGTCAGAAGGGTCAGTGTATTTTATTCTATTTTGTACTAGCTCAGAATAGACCTGAGCATTGCCATTTAGGTTTCTGACGTAGCCATAGAACGCCTTATGGTTATCCTTGGCAACTTTCTTTTCAAAATTAGCTTTAGTTGACTTGATGAGGGCCCTCAATTTCTTACTAATGCTGATCAGGGATGATTTTTCTACTTGCGATTTGGCCTTTTTTGTATAGGTCTCCTCCTTTTATTGTAAAGTTTGCTTATGACCGGGGTCCACCAGACTGGTTTCTTCTTGCCTGAGGCAGGAGTTTTGGTTTTATTTGGGATAGCACGGTCCATGCAATACTGAAGATGCATATAGAGTGCCTTGGTGTAGGATTCCGCATCCTGGATATCATTATCCTTCTGCAAGGGAATAGTGAAGCTTTCCACTTCGGATGCAAGTAGTTTGAAGTTTTGTCTATGGTTTCTTTGACTGGGGGAGGTGGAGGGGTGAGGGTGTCCAGGGTTATCAGATTGTGGTCAGATCTGACCAAGGTGGGAGTGATAACGGGTGTGGTACAATGGGCGCCCATATTTGAGATGATTAAATCCAATATGTTGTCCCCTCTAGTGGGGGAACATACTAGTTGTTCGAGGACTTTTGAATTTATAAATTCTATGAATCGCTGAGCATAGGAGTTGGAACATTGGTAGTTCGCCCAGTCTATACCAGGGTAGTTGAAATCACCCAAGATTATGGTGTTGGGTAGGACCTTTATATTTTCCAATGTCTCAAGGAATGCAGAGTGAGCATCTTGGGACATGGTGGGCGATCTATAACCGGCTACGACTTGAAATGTGGTTTTGCCTGCTGATAGTTGCACATGGATGATCTCTGGGGCATCATGCTGCACTACTAACCTGGAGATCTGGGTTATTATTGACTTCTTAAGCTGCTAAGTCATTAAACTATAGCCCTCAATATTTGTGTCTCCAATAGTACTGAATGTAAGAAAGGGCAACAGTCTTATATCCTGAAATAATAATAAGTAATTGAATAAATCATCCAAATACTTTGTGCATAAAGCAGTTTGACATTTCTGACTTGCATACCAAAACACTCATACTCAATAAATACATTTTGTTATGTATGAAAGTACAAAAGTACACAAAATGAAACAAAAGTTAAACAGTGCACTTCATTAAAAATAAGCAGTAAATAAGACTTTTCCTTAAAGGAACATAAACAGAGAAAAACATAATTTGACATTGGACTTACCAATGCCCAAAGTAATACTGCACACTGACTCAAAGGGAATAGCAAATATTCTAACTGACAAATCTAATGCAAATTTTATACCCTCACTGTTACAGCTATTCCACTGATTCCACAGTCCCAATCATCCCCTCTGATTAGTATGGAACAAGTTTTCTCAGCCCTGTCAAATCCTATGGCAACATCATCCATGGACTCCTGATAATATACTAGGTTGCCTGATTATCATTCCCAAATGTGGCCTATCTGAACCCCTACTTAACCTCTGTCATGTACGCCTCTCCACTGGCTATATTCCTGAAGCCTGGAAAACAGCAATTGTAATGCCATTAAACAAGGATGGCACAACAACAGACCCTGGCAACTATGTACCTATTAGTATCACTAGCTTCATATGTAGACTTATGGACAATATAATCTCAGACATTATTATGCTGGATAGTGAAAATCTCTTAACCCTGAAACCTCATCAATTTAGATTTCTCAAAGGAAGGTCCTGCCTCTTTAACCAGGTGTCTAATGGCTGTCTAGAACATACAGCATATCTCAGCCTGGCCAAGAACTTTGACTGTATTCCCAATGCAGATATTATTGACAGACTTGTCTTATGTTGTGGATAACTAGCCTGTTATCTGCAGCACCCATGTGGTTAAAGTCAAAGGAGTCATTCCTGAAACCAAAAAAGTTACTGATTGTGTACTACAGGGCTCAATGATAGGCTCTCTCATTTGGTATCTGCCTGTTATGCTCCCAGAACAACAATCCAGGCTTATGGTTATTTAAGTTTGTAGATGATTGTAAACTGGGTGACCTTCCACTGATTCACACTTGCCCCAACATGGGTTAGACCATGTTAGCAATTGGTGCAAAAACAGTGGTCTCAAATTAAATGTGAAGAAATGCAGAATAGTTCATTTTGCTAAACAAAACATTTTCCATTACCATATAGGTGTTGACTTCTCAAACCAGACAGTTTTGTAAGGGATTTAGGCAGTCTTGTTAAAAAATTCTTTATCATTTAACTATCATGTCTCTGCAAAGTAGTTTTGAAATCTGACTCATCTAATTTTCAAAGCATCTCAACTATATCCTTAGAAGTCTTAATTCTCCTATATTCATATCTCCTCAGATCCAGTATTGCATGTACCATTTGGTATGTATGTATGTGTCTAAATGGGTCTACTTTACATGGTCGACTTTTCACAAAGTTGACTTTCATATGGCCGAGACCATATGATCGACTTTTGAAAAGCCGACCATGGGGAACCGTTATCTCCGTACAGTGCAGAATGGGAAAATGTCCCTCTTCTGCACTGTAGTGTGATCTCGGAGTTGGTATATTTAAGTTATGGGGGGTGGAAGATGCAGGTGCGCTTGCCCCCTGCTAACAGTTTTAAGGTGTTTGTTGTGTTTTTTGTGTTTATTTTACATGGTCGGCTGACTGAAAGTCAATCATGTGGTCTCGGCCATATGAAAGTCGACTTTGTGAAAAGTCGACCAAGTAAAGCAGACCTGTCTATATATCACTCAATTTGATAGACATCAGAGATTCATAACTACAAAGATCAGTGGGCAAAAAAAGGTCATAGTTATAAGGGGAAAATGGACGCTGTCTCTCTCTATTCAGTCTATTACAGACTTTTCCATAGAGACCAGTACCTAGCCTTTCTATCCATGAAACATGCATTTCTCTTTGACTTTCTGTTCCTTCACAGAATAAATGGTACCTCAATTACTCAGCTAAAGGAACTAAACCTTTATCAACAGATTAATAAAACATACTGGCATGACAGATTCATATCTTAATGTATCCCTCATGTCTCAGACCATTTTCACTACATGTCAAGCAGCATGCGTGCCACCTTCAAGGCAAACCTAGAAAATTAGATGGGCAGCCTCAAATTCCCTCTCTCTCTTGGTCTCTCTTGATTTGCCCTACATGAGACTGGGAGAACTTTTGAATAGTGGCTTTTTGACAGGCTTGTAACTGTCTGCAGAGTAATTGTGTAGTACTTACCTTTGAAACTATAAAAAAATTAGACCTCTGGTTTGAAAAAAAAGTACACTGCATAATAGAAGTTTTCCCTCTGGGCTGTGGTTTCTATTTATTTTATTACATTGATGATATTTAATCAGTCATAATGCCATCATAATTAAATAAGTTATAAGTTAATCTTGGTGGCATAAAAAGCAGTTCTGCACTATTGCATTTGGCAGTGGATACTTGCAAGGCCATGTAAAAGTGAATTCCTAAAAATGTTACGCTTTTCAGTCTAAACTAAATCTCAGAAAAAAAATCTACAGGGGAATTCATTGATTTTAAGGTTTGTTAACATGAACATGGACCATCAGAGTTAGGCATAAAGTATTTTGTATACTAAGACACTCCCAGGTAACTTTCACAATGTTAATTTTAGAAAATTGTGTTCCTAAGGGCTGAAAATCTTTATTTTTGCTAAATATTTTAAATGAAAATGAAGTTTGGAGGGATCATCAGCATCAGTCAGTTTTGTTTTTCATTATGTGCTGGTTTGGTAGTATTTTACAGAATTATTAATTCATGCACTTTTATGTTTGAATAATTTGGTAACATTTCAAACTTGCATTTTTTTCAGCAAGGCTAATAGATGCCAGTAGTAATATTGTATTTTTTTCATCTTTTGACAAAAAAACACATTCTTATTATTGAAAGTTATCAGGCTAATTATTTTTGCAAAAAAAAATTCTAAATGGCAGGGCCTCGTTATGACTCTAGCAGAGGCAGACAATATTTGCCAAGCCCAAAGTGGACTTGTGGAAAAATAAAAAGCATGCAGGCTTTTGCCACAAGTAAATGATTCAGCCTAAACATACCAAAACATATTTTAGTGCATATTCAAAGTTGTTTATGCGACAAGTCCATCTAAAAGAATCATGATATACTTTTGGGATTCTCAGTCTAGATTTGTGTGGTATCACAATAGGAATATTAAGAAGGATAAAAGAAGCCAGCTGGGGGATGCCGTATCACCCCCTCTGCAGTCTTGCAAGAATTTCTTTATTCTGTGGTCTTTTCACACTCATTCGTGCTATGTTTCTTTAACTGTGTCTGAAAGTGTATTGAAAGTCATGTTTTAGTGCTGTGTTCTTTCCGAAGCCATTTGACTTTTCACTTTTCAGGATTACTGCCATTTGTATATACTAAACTTAGGAAGTTATGCTCAAGTGTACAAGTGACACTGCTAAACAGTATAGTATGTAGGTTACCATTTGGAGAGGAGGACACTTTCATAAAAATGGAAAATATACTTCTGTAATGACTGCATAGCTACTAGACCATCATTAAAAGTGAGTACACCTAGTAGGGAAAAAGCACTTTTCCTTTCACACTGCTATTACTTGAGTAACATGATGCAGATTTACCCATAATCATGTCACAGAGTTTCTTTGACAGCTTTACTTCAGCAATATTGTTACATTGTTGTGGCCTGTTGACACACGTATAGAGTGACCACTTAAGAAACTGGCCAAATATTGAAGAACAGCGACGGGACCTTGTTTCCCATGCCTATTGCAGCCCTTCAGCATGTTATAAAAAGTATGCCATCTGTACACCCATAGCCAAGTGGCATTCCTTGTTATAAAAGCAATTCACAGGCAGGCTGCTCTATGATCTTCTGCTTATAATAGGGCTCAGAAGACTCTACCACCAGAATAGACACCATGTGAGTGATTTCCTCTACCATTTTGGCCTTTGTAAATTGTTTGTCTTAATTGTTTTAGTTCTAGACATCCATGAAAGACTCTGATCTGAAAAAACAGTAATGCTTTATAATTTGGGGGTCATTTTCTCTTCCAGTTGCTAATGCAGAGGATTAAATTAGTGAGCTGCCACCTCTATTTACCTGCTTTGTAACTCTGAGAATGTCACTTGATCAGAGAGTGCTCTTAGCTCACCCCTTAAAAGGGACACTATAAAAAATCTAAGAAGAAGTAAACATAAAATGAGTTCCCAAATATAAAAAGCCAAATTAGCAAAAAATTGTGTTGCATGCTGTACCCATGGGTATCCCTGAGCGTTTACGGGAGATTTATCTTTGTTTATTCTGGCTATAAGTTTATTTGAAAGCCTTTTATAGTGTTTTTGGACAATATATTTATTTTTAGGATGGATCCCATGAGGCATTTACTGAATATTTTTTGACTTTCATTAATGAGACTACTACTTTTTTGAAATTTATGCACCATTGGTCGATGGATACCATTAAATTCCTGGACCCATGGATATGTAAGAATTATGACAACACATGTTATACTTCTAATATTTACTCTAAGAAAAAACAAAACATTTTCCAGTTCATACTTGAACTTTGGCCGCCGTCATCCATGCAAGCAAAACTTTAATTTAGTTAAAGGATAAATAGTGCAGCTGTCAGGGGCTGATATCCAATAATGACATTTTTAACAAAGAACTTGACTTTTTAAGTATGTTCTTTGAGTGAGGATGTCCTATCAAGTTTTTTGATGATATTAAATTGTCAGTTGTAAATGGTAGAGAAAGTGGATTTATACCTATTTTAAAGGTTGGTTTTAAGTCCCATGTCTGTAAGCACAGGAATGATACTTTAGGTTTATAGGGCTAAAATTTTAACCTGTTCTATTATTTTGATATTAGTTAAAAATATTATGCAAAATAATTGGAATCTAATGATGTATTTTGGAAATTTTAAAGAATAGAATAGAATTAGTCCACAATGTATTTATAGATATGATTAGAATTTAAAAGAATTTTTTTGAAAATATTAAGATTGTGCATAACAGTGGTTTGAATGGGACAACAGCTTTAAAGTGTGGTTTCTGCCAGCAATGTGGATATATATTGATATAACACTGGAAGAGAATATTGGTGCAGTGTTCAGGCAAAAATACCCTAAAGCCAGTTGTAACAAAAGGTGATTGTGTGTGTATATTGTTAACAGCACAACATATTCTTTACTTTATATTGGCAAAACAAGGAGGACTTTAAGGGAGAGGATGCATGAACATATATACAGTTTAAAAAAATGAATGTTATGAACACACTGAATAACCATCCCAAAAATGTGGTAATTTCAAAAAGTGTGTATTCTTTGTGCTTGACAGAATTGAAAGTAACTTTATAGGATGTTACAAGACAAATTTTAAAGTTAAAAGAATTAATGTGGCAGGTGAAGACGGATGCATGCTCCCTACTGGGAATAAATGAGAATATTAACATTCGTTTTTTTTATTATGGCGGCAAGCTTATATGATTTAGTATAGTTTATGAGGTAATATATTATATTATATTTATAGATCATGGTTTAATGCCTTATATGCTGCTTTACATTTTATTATGTTATTTATATTTGATGAGTATTATATGATAGCAGTTTATCATCATTATATAGTTTATTGCAATTTTGTGCATTATTACTTTAAATATATTTGATGTATGTTTGTCATTTGACTGTGTTTATATGTAAAGTCAAGTGGATTTGATTTAGGATTATTCTGATTAAGTTTCATTTTCATTTGAGAGGAAAGCACTAACTATTCTTTGTTCCAAAAGGCTTGGTATTTTGGTCGTTATCGGTTTAGTTTGTATAGAAATAGGGTTCATCGTTTTTTGTTATTGCTACAATTTGTGTAGCCACAGGGGAACTGCTAATTAGCAGACTTGGCTCCCATCCAGGCTTTATCTTAAGGCCTGGCTGTACTTAAGATGCATTGAGGCTACCATACTTTCTGGTAATGATTACAGGAGTTCCTGGTGGTTACCAAAAAGCTTTCAACTATGCAGACCTGTTCTGCCACATGGAAAAGGTTTTCCATTTGGTTGAAGAAGTATCCCTGGAAAGGAAAACAAGAAGGATGCTTTTTGCTCACCAAATGTTTTATAAAAATCAGTGCATACCAAGATTATATATTTCCCCTTTCAAAGGGGGGATGGGCTTCCTTGAAATTGATTACATGTATAGAGCTGCAATAGTGGGAATGCACACATATCTGCTGAACTCACATGACCCAAATGTAGTGAAAGTTTTAAAACGTGAGGAGGATAAATGTAAGATGACTTCTCTACTTAGTCTAGCAGAAGCATATCAGCATCAAGCAGGAATGAATATCAAACCAGAACTAGATAAAAAACAGGCAGCAAGTGAATGTGGCAAAAAACAAAAGAAATAATATAAGGTGAATGACCAGATGAGAAGGCAAGTGATGTGGAAAATGCATAAATATAGTTGCAAATATAGAAAACGTTTGGAAGAACCTCATTTTGATCAAGATTGAATGCAGGAATGGTTAAGGAGATGTGAATTCAAACCAAGAGGTGAAAGGTTAATATTGGTGGCCCAAGATAGAAGGCTACATACACTTTGGTTTAGAAAGTCCATTGAACATGTGGGAGAAACAGACAAATGGAGATTTTGTAAAACAGAAATGGAAACAGTTGCACACCTCATTGCTGGATGTAACATACTAATGGTAGAAGGAATGTACACTGAAAGGCATAATAATGTGGCAAGACTGTTGCATTGGGGATTGTGCAAACATTATTGTGTTGAAAGTGGCTGAAAAACACTGGAAACATGGGCCTCAAACATCATAGAAAATGATGAAGTCTACATCACGTGGGATCACCCATTACCAACAGTTCAAAAGATACATGCTAGAAAACGGGATATAGTGGTCTATGAAAAGAAGACAAAAGTAGCACTGATCATTGAAATTGCCACACCCATTGACTACAGTGTCTTGTGTACAGAGAGACACAAAGTCATAAAATATCAGGATTTGCAGGCAGAAATAAGAGCAATGTGGAAGAAAGATACCCAGACAGTTCCAATAGTAGTAGGAGCAACTGGTCTTATAAAAAAGAATCTACAATCGTATTTAGATATGTTACCAATCCATGTAACCCCATACAAATTACAGGAGGAGTCCTTATTGGGCACCTTGCAGGTGCTGTGAAGAGTACCTCTGGCTGACATCAAAGATTGAAACAGTACTAATTTCAAGAACTTTAATCATCATACTTTGACTTAGGACTGATATCCATTCTTATCATGGTATTAGAAACCCAAAAGTTAAAAAAAAAAAAAAAGTATACAAACAGGACAAGGACAAGGTAGCATTGATCACTGAAAATGCTACACTCAGTGTCTATAGTGTCTTATGTACAGAGAGAGATAAAATACTAGGATCTGCAGGCAGAAACGAAGGCAGTGTGGAAGGATACCCAGGCATTTCGAATACTAGTAGGAGCAATGGATCTTATAAAAAGATTTTACAATCATACTTAGATATATTACTGATACATGTAGCTCTTTATGAATTGCAGAAGGAGTCATCACTGGGCACACTGTGGGTGCTGTGAAGAGCATTTCTGGATAACATCAAAGATTGAAACAGTACTAATTTCATTAACTTTAATCATACTTTGACTTACGAATTGGGCCATTCCCATCATGGTATTAGAAACCCAAATGACATGGAGAAATTAAAAAAGAGGTATACAGTTGAGGGGCATATTGCATATAAATTAGAATTAAAATCTTAGGGTGACTGCTTTGCTTTGCCCTGAATAAATGAGGCTGCATTAAATTAAGAAAATAGATTTAGCTATGCTCTTTATGTTTTTGTGAGTGAGACTTGTATGAGGTCAATTAAGAAGTGGCACAATAGACTAAGGCACAATGAAATATATTTTTTTCTTTTTAAATTTTCTGCATATGACATCAGAGTAGAGGTTCCTTATAAGTAGGTAAATGTAGGCAACAAAGCTGTTCAGATGATAACAAGTTATGTGCAGCGCCATGCAAAATTCACTGCATTGGTCTTTGTTGTTATTTATTTCAGTTTGTTTATTGGATAAGTGACTGGTCCAAAAACCCTTTCCAGACATGACCTGGACCGAAAGGCAAAAACAGTTACAAATACAATAAAAATTTTAATACAGTAAATGGAATAAATATGCATCATTTATACAACAATGAACACTGGTCAGTAATTTGCAGTCAATAGCATCACAGTCATATAAATATTCACGGCATATCATTTATGGCTTAGCAAGTTAGAAATATAAACCAAATTAATGTGTGATGCACGTACGACTACTGCACGGCTCAAAAGGTTGCAAATGCAAATATCGACAAAACCAGCAGAAGAGGTGGAAATCCACAATTTTATTCAAACAAATAAATGTAACATGACAAAGATAGAGGGAAATAAACCCAACTACCTGCCCCAAACTGGTTTCGGCTGTAATAGCCTTCTTCAGTGAGAAAACACGAACATTAAGAAATACACTCATTTATATATACCACATAAGGCTTTTCATTGGTGCATTATAATTGATCATTAAGCCCAGGTAGAAATAGAGCTCCTAGCTTGATAATCCATTTACTTTCCTTAAAATTAAGTAGATCGTGCCATCCTGATTTGTCCCTACATCTACCCACAATACAATATATAACAGTAAAGTAAAAAGATGCAGTATTGTGTTTGCACACGTTTATACAAAGCATTTGTAGAACGTTTATTCCTAATATCACTAAGATGCTCCCCAATTCTAAGACAAAAAGGTCTAGATGCTTGTCCTACATAGAATGAGGAGCATGAAAAAGTGACCAAATAAACTACCCATTCTGTACTGCAATTAGCCCAAAAATTAATATTAAAAACCACCAATGTATTGTGGCTACTAAATTCCCTTGTTTTCTGAACCCTAGAGCAGTGAATGCAATGTCCACATGGTGTGCAACCTATCACTTGGTCACCTGTAAGTGTACACTGAGTGGGAACCATAGAACTAGGTCCTATCCTGTTATAGTGACTAAAAAGAGAACCTAGTGTATGTCTTTTCCTGAATGAGAAAGAACATCTGTCACCCAAGAATGGATGTAATCTGTCCTCTGCCATAAGTATGTTCCAATGTCTATTGATAATGTTCATGAACCCCCTTGTATTGCGTCCATATGTGGTCACCAGATGAACCAAAGGGTTAGAAAAACACTTTGGTTTATCCTTATATTGCAAAAGTTTAGTTCTGTCTTGAGTGGAAGCCCAGTGGCAAGCTGTGCTAATTGTCCCAGGTTGATTATCCCTCTCACAGAAATGTTTTATTAGATCATCCCTGGTATCCTCAAAGGATTCCTGGCTGGAACAAATCTGTTTTACCTGAAGGAATTGTGATTTGGGGATATTCCGGATGATATATTGGGAGTGGAAGCTGGTGGCATGCAAAAATGAATTGTACTCAGGGAATTTCCTATAAACTCGTGTAGCTAAAGTATCATCAGGATTCCTGCTGACTTCTACATTGAGAAAAACAATCTTCGATTTATGGAAGTTCAGTTTGAATTTGATTCCCCATTTGTTATCATTAAGATAACCAATAAATTCATGTAAATATGTGTCATCCGACCTCCATACCACCCAACAATCATCAAGATATCGCCACCAGATATCTATTTCCTCGATATATAAATTATGACTAGAGTCATAAATAAGTTCCTCCTCAATATAGGACATAAATAGGTCTGCATAAATGGGTGCAAAAGATGCACCCATTGCTGTACCTTTGATCTGCCAAAAGCATTGGTCCTGGAAGTAGAATACATTACTGGTAAGAACATATTCAACCGGGCATACTAAAAAAGTATTAAAGCCTGGTTGGTATAATCCAGATCTTCCCAACCAAAATTCCAAAGCCAGTAAACCTGCCCAGTGTGGGATATTCGTATAGAGAGAGGTTACATCCAATGTGCACATAAGCCAATGTGGTTCCAATTGCATGTCAGATACAATGTCAAGAAACTGTGTTGTGTCCTGAATTCGGGCCTGTACCATAGATACTAATGGTTTAAGATAGTGTCAAATCCAAAATATAAAACCCAAACTTGGAACCAGAACAAAAACCTTCTGAATGCTGCTGGTTAAAGTAAAAATCCTTTAATGGATGAATGTCCAGGATACAAAACCACCATAAAAACACTGTTATTACTGTTGAGCGCTTTCGTACACCCTCTTAGGTGAACTTCTTCAGAACAACTAAAAACAATCCAAATGCACTTAAATACCTACACAACCTGATTGTCAATTAAATAATTACATACACCTATTAAAAATTTAAGGGAACATACTTCTCCCATTATATTACATAATATTTCATCTTTAACAAAAGTGCTATAGAGCAACTATCATTTAAACCAGGGTATACTGTTGCTCTCAATCTGATTTACCATCTAGTTTCCTTTAGATTTAAATTATCATTTGTCACTTTACCCTGCATATCTTTTTGTATAGAACACAATACAAAGAATTTGAACCCATGTGTGTTGTTCTTTTGAGTATGTCTATATAGGGCATTGGTGGATGCCTCTAGCCTGATATCTCTCATATGATCATAGATCCGATCCCTCAGTCTTCTAGAGGTCTTCCCTACATAAAAACCTGGGCATTGTTGCATTTGGATTGTTTTTAATTGTTCTGAAGAAGTTCACCTAAGTACAAACGTGCTCAACAGTAATAACAGTGTTTTTATGGTGGTTTTTGTATCCTGGATATTCATTCATTAAAGCAGTTTAAGATAGTGTGTTAAGTATTCAGAAAGTGGTTCAGTAATGGATCCCCGCCCTGATACTATCGGTCTACCAGGAGGACATCTGGCGTCCTTATGTATTTTGGGTAATAGATAGAAGTACTGCTTATTCGGGGATGAAACCATCAACTGATGCCTAACAGAATCAGTGATGATGCCCTCTTCCTTGGCTTGAGTCAAGAAAGAATCAATTTTAATTTTAAAATGGTTAGTTGGATCCAGGGGCATGACCATATAATATCTATTGTCCCCAAGGTGTCTTAATGCTTCTGCATTATAATCCAATCTTGAAACACTATCGCACCACCCTTATCTGCTGGTACAATAACAATCTCCTCATTGTACCTAAGATCTTCTATACATTGTACCTCATCCTTAGAGAGGTTATTATAAGAATGCTGAAATTCCCTAAGGTTACAATGTAAGTCTTTTAGAACATTGGCCTGAAAGATGGATACTATATGTGACATAGGTGGGGTAAAAGTTGATCTCTTAAATTTAAACTCTGGAACATCCTGGGTGGTGTCATTTTCAAAAAACAATTTAAGATTTAACAAACAACAGAAATTGACCACATCCTGTGCTAGGGTATATTCTGGAACAAAAAAGCTGGGGACAAAATTGAGACCTTTATTCAAAACTTTAATTTCCAAATCAGAGAGGTGTACAGAGGAGATGTTGTGTACATTCGTATAATCAACTAATGTTCGATCATTAATTGTAACAGACCCTCCAAACTGTCTACCGGTCTAATATTTTTTGTGCTTCCTCCCCCCTCGTCTGGACCTGAACCCAAAGGGTGTGACAGAAGTTAGAAATATAACCTAAAATGTTAAAATATAGCAAGCAATGAATATAATAACAGGTTTAAGAGCAAAAACACATATAACAACCAGTGAATATCATTACAATGTAGAAATAAAAAAGCACAGATTTTAAAATGAAAAGCAGCACAAGTCATTTATACACATTTAATTTTGCTTGCTGGTTACTAAGGGCACTCCTAAAAAAGGGGAACTATGAACTGTTCTGCACTATCCAGCTCAGTAGTACCATTTCCCCAAAACTGTCAGATATGCACAGTTTGTACGTGTGCAACAGGTTTTGCACAGTTCCCAGCTGAGTGTATCATGAGAGCAGCAGGGTCTATGAGTAAATGATTCCCTGAGTCTGCATGTATTTAGAAAAACAAATGGTTGAGGCACAGGAACCTTCCAAGACCACTATACTGAAAAAAAATAAGCAGTCAAGAGCTTTCGTCTTCCCACACGAGACTTCTTCAGAACTGCTATTCACATCAAATCATTATCATTAAATAGTCACATTAAACAGTCACATTCTCACTACATGTGATAAAATCCAGCCAATAAAACAACTTTTAACAATTAGTTAATCTAATGAATACATTGATTCCTAACAATATTTTAAAATCTAAAGTATGAAACACATAACCAAGCATCTAAAAAAAGAAAATAATAATAATAACAATACTAAAAAAACTTATACTATTTGATACATCAACCTTCAAGACTTTTTAATTTTAAAATGAGAATTAATGAACAAGAATCATTAAGACCACAAGGGGTAAGGGCATCACAACTCAAAATTCAGACTAACTCTTTTTTATTCAAATGTTCTTCAGTAAAATATCCCTTAGGGTCACTTTCGATACAATCCAATACCACAAACCTAAATTTATGGTCCGGTGATAGTAAAATGTGCCTATATATAGCATTTGTTGTTTTTTCTTTGGCAACCTCATTCACATACTCATAAATTTTATCTTTCACCCTATGACAGGTTTTGCCTATATAAAATGCTATACAACCCTGACATAAAGCCCCATAAACCATTTAGAATGACAAAGTGTTTTTGACAACAAATTGCCATCCATTGAGCATAAAGGACTCAAAAACTAAAATATACTGACATTGACTACAATGCTTGCATGTAAACATCCCCTTGGGTCTAATTTCACTACTTACATTAGACTTAATTTCTAATAAATTCTTGAAGATTTTGCCTTTTCTAAACACAACCCTTGGCCTGTCACTACATTTCTTATTACCATCATCCATACTAGTAATAACCGGACAAAACTTTTTTATAACATCCACAATATCATAAATATTAGTAGAAAAAGTTACAATCAGAGTGCTCATATGAATCACTGTTTGTGATCACACTGTTATTAGCTGAAATATTAGTCACTAGACTCTGAGTCCTACTATTAGATATTAGTAACATTGCCAGATATATCCCCCTATTTCTTTTGTCACACACTTCACCTTTCACCTAGTGTAACAAATCAGATGGATAACCACATTTTAAAAAGATGTCCATCAGTTTATCAATTTCAAATCGAAATGTATCATCTCTTGAAATCATACAAGCTAACCTGACCAGCTGGCATTTAACAACAGCACTTTTTTGAAAGATAGGGTGCCAGCTGTCAAAATGGAGATATGAATTAGAAAAAGTACTTTTCCGATAAATTTTTGGAGCAAAAACATACATTAATGTAATCCTTAGTAACCATAATATCTAGATAGGCCAACTCATCTTTATCTACCACATGGGTAAATCTTAAAAAGCAGGTACTACCATTAACGAATTCCAAAAATTCAATTAATTTATCCTCTGTCTCAACCCAAACTAGAAAAAATATCATCCAAAAATCTAGTGTAGAAACTCCAACAACTATTAAAAGTACTGTTAAAGACAAAATACTTTTCCAAGTAGGCTATAACTAGGTTGGCAAAACTGGGGGCACATACCCCCATTGCCACACCATTGAGTTACTTAAACAGTTGTCTTTCAAAATGAAGGCAATTATTTGCCAATACCATCTCCATCAATGTGACCACCATATTGACATCATCAGCTTCTAGTAGACCTACATCATTGTCTAGCCAGTCTAACCCCTCCCTATGCGGAATGACCGAATATAAATTTTGCACGTCAATAGTCACCAGAAAACAGTCTTTAGCGAACTTAAGTCTTGAAGGTTGATGTATCAAATAGTATAAGTTTTTTAGTATTTTTATTATTATTACTTTTTTCTTTTTTTAGATGTTTGGTTAGGTGTTTTATGCTATAGATTTTAAAATATTGTTAGGAATCAATGCATTAATTAGATTAATTGTTAAAGTTGTTTTATTGGCTGTTTTTTATCACATGTAGTGAGAATGTGACTATTTAATGATAATGATTTGATGTGAATAGCAGTTCTGAAGAAGTCTTGTGTGGGAAGACGAAAGCTCTTGACTGCTTATTTTTGTTCAGTAAAGTGGTCGTGGAAGGTTCCTGTGCCTCAACCATTTGTTTTTCTTGGTTTACTGTTTTGGATCTGCATGTATTTATTTTACTGTATTTCTTGCGCAGATAGCATTCAGTTCAGCTTGTATGTACAATAATTTGTTTAACTTGCCATCCTCCTCCTATTTTGCCCATTTTTCTACATGGGGTTGGGGTGCCTTGTTAACTATCACCATCACTCTCTCAACCTTCTTCACAGGTTTTCTCTCACACAGTCCAGCTTTTTGCTGGACATCATTTCCTTGTCTTCTTTCTGTCTACCAAAAATCTTCTTCACAAAATTGTTTTCTGTTTTCCTGCACCTTTGCTTGAATCATGGTCATCTGTTCTCTGTGACCTTCTCTGCAAAATTGGAGTTACTTTGGCTTCTGCTCTGATGTCTTCATTTTATCTGCCCTACAGTGGGCATCCTACCACCTATCTTGGGCATTTTATCATCATCTCTGTCTTCCTCAACTGATCTGCCTCACTGCCCAGGTGTCTATGCCATGTAATAGTACTTGTACACCTTACTTTTCAGCTTCTTTGGTATTTTTCTGTCATACACTACCCCTGACACTTTGTGTGTGGCATTCGTCTGTCACACACTACCCCTGACACTCTGTGCAAGTTGGGTGCAGCCCCTCTGATTCTATCTTTACTTTCCTCATTCAGACTTCCCTTCTCCTCAACCACCCCTCCCATATACTTGAAGCCGTTAGTTAACATGTTCCTTTTTTTCTTTTTGCTGCTATGACAACTGCCTTTTAAACATTCAGTTTCATCCCATATGCCTTCAGTTTTGCTTTCCATTCACCTATCTACCTGTAATGCCACATCATCTGCATACAGGAGCTTTGTTGATGTGTTCCACCCAACCTCTTTGCTAATGTAGCCCATGATCAGCATGAACAGCAGTGGTCTCAGTGCTGAGCCCTGATGGACACCCACTCCTTCTGGGAGCTTCTCTTTGATTCTAAATATCCCTCCTCCTCCTTCTGTCTTTCTGTCCTTGTACACAGCCTGCACTAATGCTATGAATGTTTCTGGGCTTCATACAATCACAGAACTGCCCAAATCAGCTTTTTTGGGACCTTGTCATACACTTACTCTAAGTCTAGGAATGCAGAGTTGGACTCTTCCTTCATTTCTTGCTTCTTCTCAGCTGTCTTATCTTACTGCAAAAATTGGGTTGGTTGTGCTGCATCTTGATCTAAATCTGGATGGCTAATCTCCAATCTTTTCAGAACTGTCGCATGTCAATGTGACCTTGCCTGTATATACATGTTTAGTAAATGTAGCTATCTGCCTGCTGCTACCTTGTCCCATTTGTCACTTAATATGGGGTAACTGATCTTTTGTTTGCTTTGTACGTTTTCTAGCGCTCTAATAATAATGTGCTCCATCTACCTGAATGGTTCCATGCTTACCGGCACCTGTGAACTGCAATGTTGCAAAGACTGGTTGAGCGCCTCATAGGTAGACAAAAAGCATGTCTGTATTCCAGAGCTGAGACATTCCGTTTGCCAAAAATACTTTCCTTGCTGTTCACATTTTTTCACACTTATGGGTTTCTTCTAATTCTGCCTAGCATGCTTTTCCTGACAACAGTAAAGTCATATATGAGCAGGATAAAATACAAGTTATACTTCTCATTCCTTCTTCCAGTAGTTGATTTTCATTTGCCTGATTTTTCATGTTATACTTATTTCTTAGTGCTTCTGTTCTCTCCCTTTGTTCATTTTCATCTTCACTCCTAAAGTACTAAGCTTTATCATCTTCGATGTTATAATTTTTTGCAGTCATAGACGTGGCATCTTATTCTACTGTCTTCAACAGCTAGTATATGCTTGCATAGTTTGTCAGTGTCTCTGATATGGAGCCCTTCTAAAGGAGCTGCTGCTGAAAGTTGTACTTGCAGCACAAAATGAAATAACATGCTTAAAACTGCATCGATTATTCAAGAGTTCATGGGAAGTGCAGACTTTAAATATGCTTATAATATGTTTACAGATTCACATGTAACACCAGGATATCGAGAGATCTGTTCATTATCAATGCTATCATAGAAGGCTTAGTAATGTAAGTATACTCTAGAACTAAGGAAATCTTACTAATTGATCATTGCAACAGTAGTGCTTTATTATATATTTTAAATGGTTTACTTTTGTGTATTAGTTTAACTAGGGGAAAGCATTCTCATTTATCTTGGCTCCATCTGGACAGAGAAAGTGAAACTTTGAGTGTCTTAAGATGAAACACTTCCTGACATTGATAGATGGATGAATGAAACTTAGGCTCCAGGTTTCACTTTGTCCTAATGCACTGTCTTTGGGGGACTTGTGGGGGGGTTGCTGCATAAAGTTCCTATAACATGAAGATACCATATATTTTAAAAGGATTTAGCCTAAGCTCTGACTTCTGCATCTCATAAGTAGCTAACATAATGTCTCCAGAGTTTATTGGTTCAAAGAATACAGACAATGTTTATGACTTGTTTGAATTCAGGACAGAAGACAACAGAAAAAACTGTAGTCTGGTTTCAGATTTAATGATTAATACTCTTAATTCTCTTCAGTAGTTATACTTTATAGCCTTTGATAATTTAATACACGTGTGCTATTTTGAAGAGAGAATGTAATACAGCAGTATACAGAGCCAAAGTTCACATTTATATACACAATATTAGTTGCACCAGGCAATACATGGAAATAGCTGCTTTATTTTTAATGGAGTAATATACACTTGATATTTTGGTGTACTTCTGAGGAAACACAATTCTTTGTGATTGCCAGGACTTTGTGGATATGTAATGGGGTGCTTTTCTTGTGGTCCAAAGGAAACTGTTACCACTGTTTCTCCTAGAGTTAGTGACAGAAGTGATTAATTTTTGCTTACTTATTTATTTATTTTGCTAGCTAACTGGGTAAGTAGACGAAGAACACAAAGGCAAGGTAAAGATTTACATAGACAGCGACTGATGGTTAGCACTGAAGCCTGGACTGTGCAGCTTTGTGGCAGATAAATGTATTTTACCATTGTTAAAGCACCTCTAAACTTAGATGGCCTTTGCATATGTGCACTCATCAGTGGTTTGATTTTTTTTTTGGACATTCACATTATTTCTTATATGCTGAACATGCTACAGGGATTACTAACATTTTCTGGACATCTCTTTAACATGTTTTTACCATATGTTGCTTGACATGGGTGGATGATAAGTCAATAGTGTTAGAGCATTTAGCATTTGCTCTTTGATTTGTAGAGTGTTTTAAAATGCTCTTTGAATCTTGTTTTGTCTTTTAAGAAGATAAGCTAGGCCATTATTGTTTTCCAGGAACGTGTAATCAGTAATAGCCACTCTGCCCTCTGCTATAACTTTAATTATTTGGCTGTATCCATCTTACAACTGACCATTATTTATAACCCTGTAGCTTTCTTTCTGTGACCTCAGAATGTGAATACTGCACAGTAACACTAAATATACAAAATGTGCTGTGTAACATTACTGTTCATGGTATTAATTAAGATAAAAATATACAACAAATGTTACGGTCCTGGTGATATTGTCTGTTTCACTGATGCGTATTTTGGCATACAGCTGGTAGTGTTTACATATGGTTTACAAACCACATTGGTATATGAGGTGGTCTCATTAGCTGCACCTGTATTTCAGATTGGTATGTTAATTTATTCCTTGGCAAAGATGCTGCAACCCCCAGGTGGCATGTGTTAAAACTGCTTCACTATTTGCAACAGGAGCAAATTTTCATTTCTTTTGTTTGACTATAATTAAATTGTCCTCAAAACTGCTTCAGCAAGTTGTGATTTTTTTGCCATATTCATCAACAGCTGCATTAGTTTAGAGTGGGGGAGGGGTCGGTCACCACAAAAAGGGATTTATTATTGCCACCAAGGTACATGATTGTGGAATTGATTATATTAATCATGGGTACAGAGCAGTTTGAATGGCTTTTCTCTCCCATACAAAGTGATAGTGCAGTTTTCATTCAAAAAAAGGTTTGAACAAAATATTTAGTTATAAAATTAATTCAGTGAACGGGATCTCCAAAATCTACTCTACCCCTGGTACTTCAGGAGGATTTATGTTTTTATTGTTTTATTCTTCTTTTCCATGTTTTTTGCTGCATCCACACAGCTAAACATCAGCTCATCTTGGTGTTGCATCCTATGTCAGAATGCATCTAACCCTAGAGCAGTGAATGCATCTAAGAGTGGTTGCAGTATTTCTGTTCTATATTATGTCAGTGTTGATGGTGTTTGTTATGACTATTCGATTACATTAAGGGCATGTCAAAAAGGTTGAGTGAGTTCTCAGGACATTTGAGTTTACTGAACCCAGATGACACCATCCCCTGAATAAGTTCCACCTTTCTTGGAACGTCTCTGTGTAGAAGACTCCTGCCTTATATGGAATATTGCCCCCCCCCCCTCCTAAGACATGGTCCACCAGGTTTGGGGCCGACAAGGATCATTATGACATTCCTGAACCACATTGTCATCCTTGCTGTGATAGTGGTTGTAATAACCTACCTTTATTTCCACCTCATCTGCATTTGTCTGTTACATATTAGGGCTACTCCCCTCTATAGAACATGCCTCCAAACGGGAAACACCATAGATGAACACCCTCCCCTTGCCAACACTTCAGATGCTTGAGCCACTAAGTGAACCTGGGTTGCTTGGTTTGTAGTTAAGGCTTTATTCCTCTACACCATGTCACTGGCATTTCTTTCCATGTTTATTTAGACAGAGAGAGAATTTAGGAATACAGTGTTGGAAATATGAGAAATAAAAAATATTTAATAAAAAAAAAATGTGTTTTGTTGTATAGCATGATTTCCTGTTCATTGTATGCCATGATTCCATGTTTACTAATAGTATGATTTCCTGTTCATTGTATAGTATGATTTAGTACAAACTAATTAAACCAATTAAACTCTAAATTGTTAAAAACATTTAACCCCCTAGCATCCAGTTCCCTTCAACACTGAAAGTAAACACCTAGTGTATGAAGACTTGATGTCTATACTAAAGCTACAGCAATATTAAAAATTAATGAACTCACTAATTCTATACAATAAAAAGATAAGAACATAAACCTAGCCTTAAATATAATGCTGAATAAACATTTAAAATGTACATGCATTATAAAAACTGAGATTTATATTTTAATACACACGCTGTTGAAATATTAACATGAATGCCCGGTACTTTAGATGCATCCAGGCATAGCTGCCATAAACATTCCTTAACTTCCAATAAACTTTTGAGGTTTCCTCCAAAATCACATTTTGGCAGTCTATCAATGACAAAAAATAAAAATCTTTTAGAATTGCTACAATTCTTACTATGATTAAATAGGGCATTAGTAGATTTTTTGTTTTTAATGTCCCTATTATGCTCAAGTATTTGTAATCTCAATTTTCTTGTTCTCATACCCACATAGAATGTAGTACAGGATAGACATGTAGCCACATATACAACCATGCTTGTGTTACAGTTATAGTACCCAGGACATTTTAGTGTCTTCTTGTAACTCCATATCTGTACATATGGTCCATCGTTAATAAATTTACAAGTGCTACATGTAAAGAATTTTCCCATCCTAGCAGGTCTCTGACTAGTTGTCCCAGAAGTTTTTTTTCAAAAAGATCTTTCAAATTCAAACCTCTACTGTTAATAATCTAAAGCACTGGGCATTAATGACAATATTTCAACAGCATGTGTATTAAAATATAAATCTCAGTTTTTATAATGTATGTACATTTTAAATGTTTATTCAGCATTATATTTAAGGCTAGGTTTATGTTCTTATCTTTTTATTGCATAGAATTAGTGAGTTTGTTAATTTTTAATATTGCTGTAGCTTTAGTATAGACAACAAGCCTTCATACACTAGGTGTTTACTTTCAGTGTTGAGGGGAACTGGATGCTAGGGGGTTAAATGTTTTTAACAATTTAGAGTAATTTGTAGTAATTGGTATATAAATGCTATTAGGGTTGTTTTGCACTGACTCTAATTACTGTTAGGACTCACCAACGGTTTTCCAATGGGAGTAGGGTCATCAGGGTTCAGATTTGAGCCCGCTGCTGTTCATACCAGTGATGGACTACAATAGCCAACACAGGTTGAAGGGGACAGCTCAACAGTGTTGCTGCATTGGGGAAAGTGGCATTACAAGCATAAACCAATCAGTAATTTCAGCAATTTATAGGGTAATGGAATGCAAAACTGAATGCACATGAGCTGAAACTTGCTACAGATATGACAGTTGTCGTGGCAGCAAATGGGAGAAACCAGAAGAAGCTGAAAACTGAGATAAAAGAAAATAGTGGAGCCGATTAACAGTTTCAGTTATCTGGTAAGGGTTGTTGAGGAGAAGGGAAGTATGAATGAGAAGAACAAAACTAGAATCAGTGGGTCTGTAACCAGCTGACTCAGAATGTCAGGAGTAGTATGTTTCAGAAGAGTAAGTTATGCAAAACAATGGTGTGACCAGTATTTCTGTATGGTACAGAAACCTGGACAAAGAAGACAGGGCAGATGTGGAAGCTAGAGGTGATGGTAATGAAGTGTCTGAGATAGGTGATAGGATGCACAGTATGAGACAGATGAATAGATGTTGACATTAGAATAAAAGCCAAAGTACCGCCAGCTGCAAAGAAGGTCATTGAGACCAGACTGCTGTGACTTGAGCACATACATGTGGAGGAAAGCTGAAGATTATTTAGTGAACAAAGATTTTGGAGAGACAGGAAGAAGACACAAAGAAATGAGATTGCCCATCAAAAAAATGGATGGATTGTGTGAGAGAGAGAACCTCAGACAATCCCATAAATGACAAAAACTGCATAGGTGGATAGTTCTGTTTTTTATTTGCTTTGATTTGATATTTTTTTACATATGTGGCTTTTTGGTGTGACCTTTCTTCTTGCTTTGAGCCTTATGTGGGAAGTTTTGCACTCACCCAAAATGTTAGGGATATAAGCCTTTTTTTTAATTTTAAGATGTAAGTACTCTGGTCAGTAGAAAGGAAGTTAAAGTCTCTCAGTATGATGGAGTTCTTGTTTATGGAGACTTCATCTATGACAGTTAGGAACCTGGTATGAACTACCAAACATCAAGGAAGGTGTACTGCAAAAAATGTCAGATTGATAGCTGCTTTTGTTTAGTACTTGATAAGCTCAGTTTGTGGGTTTGTGTGGATCACAATTTGTATAAAGGTGATGTAGCCTGTCACAAATATGGATACTGCATCATAGTTACCATTTGGTCTGGAGGCATGGTAGGCACTAAACGCAGGTATGAAGGGAGTGATTATGTGCATTTAAACCAATGTCATAGTTATTGTGCCATACTTATATTTGTTTGGTGCAAGGTTCCTAAGTGCCCTTGAGATGTATGAGATCCTGCAGCCTGAAAAACTATTTGCTGTCACCTTATTTTTGTCCAGCCTGGTGAAGTTGGAATCTGTGTGTCTCACTATGAAGTCACCAATCACTGAAACAGTTCTGATTATTGAATGGTCTGGTGTACTGGAATCAAATTCCTTTATCTCAGGGAGACTCTGTGTTAAAGGTGCGATGTGTGATATGATATATTTTTTAATTTTGCAGAGGTTTAATTCTTGTGGGTTTGGGAGGTTTGGGTAAGGATTTCTGTACAGAGTGGACATATGGTATAACATTATGCATTAGGGTTGAGTGCACACCATGAGAAGTGTTACTGCAATGCTCAAAGTCTGTGATTTTTGTGAGAATACGCCCTCCATAACTCTTAAATATTTGCACATCTCATAAACAGAATTGTCTCTGTTTAGTAAGGGTTTGTTATCTGCGAGTATAGGCAGTTGCTACACTCTTTTATGATACCTAATGCTATGAGGCTGGCAACAGAGGGGGAAACAAACAGGCTGGTCCACAGAAGCATAGTTTCCAAGTATGACAATGAAGACAGCAGTGGTACTCCGCTCAATATAAATAAGCAGGGAAAATGAAAGAACCAATGAAAACCAGTTAAATCTTTAACCAGTGGTGTTTATCTTCCTCAGAATTGCAGCAGTTACACTTCTATCAATAGAATGACCACTACAGGCTTTAAATGATGGGCACAGCTGGCTAAAACCACCTGTTTTAACTTTGAAACGTGTCTAAAACAAACCAAATCAACCACAATGCCAAGAAACTGAAAATGTTCTGCAATGGCTAGCTACTCATCTATAAAGAGAAGTTCCCTGTTTTCTGGGAGTGAGCATTAATATCTGATTTAGAGTTGCTGATTTTTTCCCAGCCACTTTGCTCAGCAGTATATTGCTTTAGGGAATGCTAGAGATTACAACCACTTGAAGCCAAGCAGACCACATCATATGCAAACAGCAAAGGTGTGACCTTCACATCTCCAAACTAGAAATTGTGCAGAGCTCAGCTGTGTGAGGATGTGTCCTCAGCAGCTCCATGTCCATAAAACTCACAAATATGAGGGGAGACCAGATTGTCCATTAGATGAATACTGTGCCAGCCTTTAAGATTTTCAGCTTAGTGCCAGTAACAAGACAAACCTTGTTCCACAATTGCATGGACTGAATGTAATATAGCAGCAGTCCTAGAGCACCTTCCATAAGTTATTCCACTGTATACACAGTCATATGCCTTCTGTAGGTCCATAAAACAAATGCAGGCAATATTGTTTATTTATTTTATTTTATTTTACTTTTTGTTAACCAGGCTAGTCTAACTGGATACATTTCCATTTTCAGTAGAGGCTTGGGGAGAAAATCTCTGAAGGTAGCACACAGAAATTATAAACAAATATTATCACAGTGTAAAAAAAAAGATTTAAAAAAATACAAAAGTAGTAATAAAAAGAAGTATTACACTAAACAGTGACAGACAGTATAAGACAAGTCGTTATACAGTATGATACAAAGGTAAATTACAGGACAACTGGTTGTTTTAGGTTTAGTGGTTTATTGGTGAACTCCAGTGATCCCCCCCATATCAGTGCAAGGAAAAAGAGCTGGTCTGCTCTTCCATGGCCAAGACAGAATCTGCCGTGTTCCTCCTTAATGAGGGGCTTAGCTATCAGTCAGAGTCTCCTTTCTGCAGCTGTGTCATACACTTTTCCACAGTGGCTGAGGCTTGTGAACTCTATATAGTTGGAGATGCATCTTCTCCACTAATTTTTGAAAGTGAAGACCACCAACCCAGTTTGCTAATCCAGAGGTGCTGTACAATTCTTCTGTGCAGTATTTTAAAGAAGGGTTAACAAAGAAACCCCAACAAGAAACGTCATGTTTAGTATTTTCAGGTGTCACACCCACACCTTCACCTTTTACCTCGGAATTACTTAATTACCTCACTGATCTCACAAATAGAAGTTGACCCTCCCCCTACCAGTTACTTATTGCATTGCCTTCTCATTGGAATACATTTCCACCAGGTTCTGTAGCTCCAAATTATATTTTTTCTGCTTCGCAACAATGTTCTGAGCTGAGGCCAGAGTTTTTCCTAGCCTTGCCAAGAATGACCTTGACATTTACCTGCCTCCCCATTGACTGAATAATTTACCAGAAACTGTATGCTTTATTGTCCATGACCTTTACAAACTACTCCAACAGCCAAGCCTTCACTTTGGTGACTGTTCCCAGTGCTGCCTTCTTGGCCTGCTGTTTCTTGTCAGCCAAGTCATTAAAACCTCTAATCTTCTTTCTCTAATCTAATGGCTTCTTTTACTTCTTAAGTCCACCGGCATGTAGTTCACAGTTCTTCATCCACTGCCTCATCTACTGAGGTCTTGAACAGGGTCTGTTCAGATTTAAGTCCTTATCCAGCCCTTTATAAGGGAGAACACCTTCTGGAGGAGGAGAGGAAACTGAATTATCCCTTAATGTATTCTATGCTAGCCAATAAGCAGGACACACTCACTACTCACACCTTTCAAATATCCAGATGTTTCCAGAATGTCCAGAATTTTGCCTCATATTTGTGGTCTGTTCCTCATAAAATTTGTTTTTTTCTGGCAAATCACTAAGGACTGAAGTCACTACATAATGATATACATTTGAGTTTCAGACTTCATGTACTTTATAGAAAATGCATGCTAACTCAGATCCTGTTATACTTGACAACTTTTTTAAGTTTATAAGAGCAATAATTTTAAAAATCTGTCCCAATGTCTGGGCCTATGACCCCCTCCCCCAATATTTTAGACTTGTCCAGATTTATTTTGCAGAGGTTGAGCGGCCTGTTCCCTATTTGTTTGTTTTTCCTGAGTCTTGTGCAGCTCTGTCCCAAATGAACTGCAGTTTACAATTCATGCAAGATAACAGCTATAAGATGACTGATGTTGTTACTAGGACAACTGGGATCAGAATTTTGGAGTATGGGAGTGCTACCAGAAGAGGATATCTGAATAAATGAATATATTTACAAAACTATGCAAAGGACTAAGAGATGTAAAAGTCATACAATTGTGAAAAAAGAAATGGGAAGGAGCAAAGTAACATTCATATATGCCAAGAACAAGGCCTGGCAGAGTGTTTTGCAACTGTGAAAAGAGAGGAAAGTTGGAAATTTCTTTGTTTTTAAAATATTTCTTAGAAAATACTTCATAATTCTTTGCTGCTAAATATATTTTTGTCGTGACTTGGCAACTTCTTTAGAAAATCTAAACTTACCTTTGGAAAGATTCTTCCTTTTAAGATAATAGAATTTTAGGCAAAACATTTTCAGTATGAATATTTTATCATGGTTTTATTTCTTTTTGGCCCTGTTTGTCCTCTTACATTCTAAAGCTTGGGTAGTTTCCCTTTTGTACAGTCACAACCCTCATATGCTTCCTAGTTAACCTTAGGGAGTTCATTGCAGCTTTCAGGGATGTGGAAAATGTGTCCTATTTTTTTGTATATTTTTTTTATATATTATGCACCTGTTCCTGCTCCTGCAAATGGATGGAAGATAACTGCATGATGCTGTGACAAAGGTGGTACTACCAGCACAGCTAGCTGGAATTCTGTAAATAAGTATTTGTCATTTGTGAATAACAACATTATTTATATAGAAGTGTGCGAAAGAGAGATACTGCTAGCACAGCTGTCTGGAATTTTGTAAATGGTTATGTATCATTTGTGAATGTCAGCTTCATGTAAGATACTTGTGTTATAAATGTATTAGAACTGTATGTCAGGTTTATATCAAACTGCTGGAAGTGTGTGTTGAAAAGGTTTTTGCAAAGTGCTTAACTCATTCACTCCAATGGAGCTCAGGAAGTTTGCTCTGTAACTTCCAATGGGTGGAGCCTAAGCCTTTTGACAGAATCAAATTATGTCCTTACATTTCCACTACAAAAATAATTTGTGCTGGTGAGTTTGCCATTTATACTTCTTTTGGTACTTTTCCGTTATCGGGACAACACTTCTAACGCCATTAGAACAGAATTGTGGCGAGATACACATAGAAAAGGTATAACAGCATGGATGCCTGTTGTCCATTACCCTTGGTTAACTGTCTAATATTATTCTTATAAACTTAGAAAGCTGATAGAATAATACGAGTTATACGTCCTATTTTTTACCCCCCCCCCCCAATTATTATTTTAGGCTTTGTTCAGATTTCTTGCACAAACAGGCTGAGAGGCTTGGTTCCTAACTTGACTTGCATTTTGTCCTGAGGGCAGTAAAAATGTTTGTTAAATGGGCGAGGATTATAATAGGTAGGCACTACATTTTCCTGCTATTTTATTGCTGTGAAAAAGCAGCGTGGGACAGACCCTGTTTATTCAGTTCCTCTGTCTTTAGAAGAATGTTTCATTTTTCTGGTACATGGTTGCGGATTACTCACAATTTGCATGGATGCAAAATCACGTGGTTTTCGTCAGTTTGTGCTATACTAGCCAGTATTACTATGAGTTGCTAATGTCAATCATTACAGTTCTGTGGTGGTTCTTGTTCAGGAAATAAACGCCGATTATCTGCTGCTTCATGTTTTATAGTGAATTAAACACTTCTAATGCGGCAGCAGCTGCATGCAATACTGTCACAGCTGCTTTTGGTAACTAAGCAGCTTTATGGTCAAGCTCTACAGGTCAAGGATTGCGGTCAAGTGAGGGGGGAGAGGGGTCAAGTGAGGGGGGAGAGGGGGCGTCTGTAAGTAATGATTTTTTTCCCAGACAGGTGAAAGCATTGAAATGCCCCCTTTTGTACACCTGTTCTTCCTGGAGGCTTTTGTTTTTACAGCAGCAGGACTACTTTTTTTTTCTTTAAATGTGTGGCTCCCTTTTAGTATAAAGAACTGTACTGGATATTGTGGACAAAGTTTTGTGAATAGCAAGCATTTGAAATGTTAACGCTATAGAAACCAGGGTATGGACAACAGGCATCCATGCCGTTATACCTTTTCTATGTGTATCTCGCCACAACTCCTATAAAATAATGTTCTAATGGCATTTGAAGTGTTGCCCTGATAACAGAAAAGTACCGAAAGAAGTATAAATGGTATTCTTTAGGTTCTAGGTCATAAACCAAATTTTATAAGTCACAGTAAACACAGTAACTTATTACATTTGTAATATTTTGTAAACATCTTAGCAACCACTCAAGTTACACACATACCTTCAGCAGCATTTTATTAATCTAACTGAGAGCTTTCATATGAGCTAAGGAATTTTGTCTGTGTTACTTGGTTGTTGAGATATTTGGAAACATGTAAAAATTATATCTATATAAATTAATACCATAAAAACAATTGTTAATATCAATTTACCTGCACTAGACAGAGGTAAAATATTAATGCAGTTGTGTTGGCCACTGTGTAAAGATTAAGATGAAATATTTTAAATCCTTGTACATAATATGGTTTTGGAATTACTGATGCAAATATGAACAAGCAATATTTGATGTCTAGAGGCGTCCGTATGAGTTAACTGCAGATGCACCTGGAGGCATCTTGGATGTAATGAGCTAAAATGTAACCACAGTATGCCCTACTGGAATAGAACAGAAATGTACATGCACTATTTTAACTCTTTAGATGTATATATTTTAACAGTGGAAACTGGGGTACAGAAGGTTAACTTTAGAAAAATAGCTGAAATTAAATTACTTTATGGTCAGGCTATAAAAAGATGTTATCTTTCAGTTTCAATGCAGTAACAGACACATTGTCTAGAACTAGGGATATTTTTGTATTGTCTTGAAGTGTTTTATTGTTTTATGACTTCCACCAAGTTCCAAGATCTGAAGAAAAGCCCTTGTGTATGTATTTTCACAGCTAGATGCTAAATACTGCTAGCTTTCAGCAGTGGGGGGTTTATTTGGGATAGAGTCAGATGACAAGAATTGATGTCATTCTGCAAGCTATCCCAGCAGTTATATTTGAGATATTAATTTAAGAACTCTCTGAGTGAGACTGTGCATTTCTGTATTCTGTCTTTGACCTAACAGCATCAAGATCCACTCACCACATCTGCCTTGTTCTAATTAAGTGCACTAGGGTATAGTAATTCTATTAGACATAGTCAGGAATATAGATATTTTTCTTTATTTATTTGAGACTGTCCTGCAATGTTGTTTTAAATATTTCCTGTGATTATGAACACCGATATCACTGTAAATATATATTGAGTATTTTCTTGTTCTTTTAATATTTATTATTAAATATATTTACACCTTTTATTGTGGCTGATCTGTCTAGAGATATTTATGTTCTGAGAATACTTGCATATTTATTTGGTGACACTGTGTTGGCCACTCCTAATAGCCTTTCTGTTGGTGAAACTACCATTTGTATTGATAGTAAAATTACACAGTAAGATTGGGCACCCTTTGTTAAGGGCCTTAAAGTAGCTGATAAGGAGCTGAGTGGTGGCAGTAATAACTATCTTATAGTTTGTGCCGAAGGGGACATAGCTAGTAAATCTGTGCTAGCCTTTCTCAGGTGTGTGTGTGTGTGTGTGTGTGTGTGTGTGTGTGTGTGTGTGTGTGTGTGTGTGTGTGTGTGTGTGTGTGTGTGTGTGTGTGTGTATATGTGTGTATATGTATAAATCAAACCTCAAAGAGTGTGTGCGTCAGCTACTTGGGCAGGGACATGAAGCACTGTTTGGACAGAGAGGATGCTGGAGGTCTTGGCTTGGCCACTCAGCTGAGATCTTAACTCTGTAGCTCTGCCATTGGGGAGTCATATTGGGGATCTGGAGAAAGAGGAAGAAACCAGCCCCAGACTAACTGTGTTCACTGTGTGCTCTTAAGGGAAATTGCACTTTACTGTGTGTGTAGTTATCATCTTCTCAGTGTGCGTCCCCCACTGGTGCCAGTGGTGAGGATTGAGGCTGCTTGAGTACTGAGCCAGTGTGGTGGGTCGTCACAGATGCCAACAGTGCTGGGTTAATATATAGCCCTGTGCTTTCACCCCCCCCCACCTCCCCATAACCTTGGAAAACATAATGCCTTCAGTTTGCTTCTCATTCCGGAAAAGCCACAACTTTACCCCCCCCCCCCCCCCCCCAATGAGCATGCTGAGATTGAATGATCAGAGCTATCCCTAAATTTGTTCCTCCACTGTTCTTGACTGCTAAACGAATGTGGATCACTTGGATTGGTATCTGTGCTTCATTTCTCTGCACAGCAGAGCTGGCTTAATTTTGCTTTAATAAACATTATTTCTTTCAGTCAGTTATGTCTTAAAACACTTTGAACATATAAAAATGGGAGTGGGCTACTTCTTTTATGAATGTCCTTATCTGATTAGGAATTGTTAGATCTATAATTTTCAAAGCTGTTTTTGTACAAAAACAGAATTTTGCTATAGATACATGGTCTGCAAACTGTGCAGTGCATTTGCATTTGTGAGAAAAAAAATGAAATGCTTGAGCATTATTTGATGTTTAGATAAGACCCTGCCTGTTCTTTTGAAAGATTAGTTCCCTGTATACAAGACTCTATGCATCACAAACATACCACACAGAGTATCTGTTCTCCTACTGTAGATGTCTTCCTTTTCTAAAGATGACAAAGTGAAAGTCATTGAGGTACACTGTCCAGAACTGCACTTAAACCTATTTTTAACATGTTGGCTCAAGTTAGGCTGTTTTTGTGTGAGGCCCAAGATGTACTTGTTCTGTTTAGTGCTAAGTTGACAGAAACTGGAGAAATGTCTTTACTCTTTTCCATACATGCAATGGGATCAATAAAATCCACTTGTACTACCACCAACACAGGCAGATGTGATCTTAGTTTAATTTCTCATTACTGTCAACCATATTTACTGACTTTCTATTCAGATTCATTGGTCAATACATTTACCCCCAACTGTCCTCAAAACCTATCTTTCAGACCCCCTTCCTGCATCTACTTTAACTTCTGAATAGTTCATCAGTTAGGACCACTTTAGATGAAAAATCATTTTGCAGAATAGGTCCTGCCAGCTGCAAAAATCTGCCTGCAGACATTTGACAACAGAAACAACATTAGCCTTCCAGGCTAAATTCAAAAACGTTCTTACATGGAATACAGATGCATGTGTTTTAGGAAATTTGGATAGATCTAAAATCAAATTTGACTCTGTTATTCTATATAAAAAAACATGAGCTCATAATAATAATAATAATAATAATGATAGTAATAATAAAACTAATACTTGGTAAATAATTGAGCCTCTTTTCAATTCTTTCTTTGTAACCATTTGTGTTGATTTTGTGTTATTTTTTAATTAGTGGAAGAATACATGTAATTTTCTTATTGCTACTGTAACATCTTGTCGTATGAAACTTCCTTTATACTTTCTTCATTTTTCATAGCTCACTGTTGTGACTGGGCCATAGCTGAAAAGGACATTTTGGCAAGTCCACCCACCTGGTAAATACTGAATAAATATATTTAAACATCAGTCTGATAAAGCTGTCTCTGTGCTGTTTTTTTTTTGAAAACTTACATCAGATTTAATCACACAGCTTAAGCTTCATCCCTGATAAGTTGAAAAGGGGATGAGTGTGGTTAGACAACCTTTATTGAGGAGGACCAAATGACCCGAAGAAGTTGTCTTTGCTGTCTGAAGCAGAAGTAAACACTATAGTTATTTGAAAGTGACATAACACAATTTGAAACAGAGGGAGTGAGAGTGTATGCATGTGCACGTGTAAGCATTTCTCTCTGCGGAATACACTTCCATGTCTGTATGTGGGTAAATGTATGTGTGTTTGTGTGTGCGTGCTCTCGCAAGCATTATTGTCTGTGGGAACACACTTGCATGTCTGTTTGTGCATGAATGCGTGTGTGTGTGTGTGTGTGTGTGTGTGTGTGTGTAAGTATTTCTGTCTGCGGGAACCCACTTCCATGTTTGTATGTGCATGAATGTGCGCGCGCGTGTGTGTGTGTGTGTGTGTGTGTGTGTGTGTGTGTGTGTGTGTGTACTTGTGTTTATGTATTTACCCATCTGTTGTTTGGATGAAGTGGCATGGATATAGAATGGGAAAGTCTGTGAATCTTTGAGGAATCTGAAAAAAAGAAGCAGCAAGCAATGAGATCGGCAAATCTAGTTCAGTGTAGGAAGGGAGGCTGCCATTGGGAATTATATTATGTAGCTATATTACAGAGTGGAGATGGAGCTACCGTTTTAATCTACCTGTTGTAGTATAACTGTAAAAGTTCAAATATGAACTAATGGGAGAAGCTCTAAAGAAGTAGTTTTGTATGTTTTCATTGCAGCAGGTACAGGATAAGTGCCATACTGGCCAAGGAAGTGTGGGTGTTTGTAGGTGGTTGATTTTCTTACTGCAAAAGGTTGTTATGGTTATGAGGGGTGGATAAAGTACTGGCCCAGACTGACTGTCTATGAGATGTGAATTAGATAAAGAGTCTTGACTGAGGGCATGGTAGCTCAGTCCCAAAACCTTAGCCTCACTGTTCCTGGGTTTGAGGTTTAGTCCTGACTTTCATTCATTGCCTGTATTCTCTGTGATTATGTGAGTGCCTTGGGTGTTTGAATTCTTCCATGTCCCAAAAGCATGCTGGTTCATTAGCTACACTAATATGTCCTTATGTGCATTATATGTATGCTTGTTTTTCTGGCCTGTGTCATGGCTAAAAAAGGTCCATGGCCAGCCCACTATCTTGAAAAATAAGTTCTAAATAAAAAAATAAATAGTGCAGTTTCATTATAAGGTCTTTCTAAGTGCTATAGGTCAGTATTATAGCCATTGTACTGTCATGGCATTAGAGAGGGTCAGTAAAGTGGATAAAACAATTTATATGATGAAAACTCATTTCTATTTAATACTGTGCATGCTGATTGGATAGTTTAATTATCTGGCATTTCACATTAAAATAACTCTGGCAACAACCTGTAGAACAAACATCAAGCAAACTGGAAACAACACTGTATAGAAGCAGAGTTTCCTTGTAAGTTAGACGCACAAACACGAAACAGCTGATTGCAATGTGCATGCTGCTTACAATGGGATCGTTTGGTATAGGTGTATAAAGGTTTTCAGTTTAATTTCATGAGTGTTGGAGAGCCTTAGTTTATGCACTAAGAGTACAGTCACCAGGTTCAGCTGTCCAAACAAATTATGATGTTCTTCGTGCGCGTAATAGAACTGTAACTACCTCATTTTTCAGACCCACAGACAGAATGAAAAGCAATCCAAAAAAAATAATTAAATGTGCATTTTGGTGATGTAGCGCACAAACGATGGCAATACCATGCCATATGCATGAGAAAGACATCATATATCAACCTCAGTCAGACATCCACTACATGAAAGTCAACAGAAGGAATGGCTCAAAAAACGTCTAGGTACTTCACGGATTTTAATATATAAACTTCAGAACAACTAGCTAGACAGCTTTCACAGGATGTGCTTCATCAGATTTAAAACTTGCTGTAAAAAAAAAATGCTGGCTCATTAGCTACACTAACTTGTCTTTATGTGCATTATATGTATGCTTGCTCTTCTGGTCTGTGTCATAGCTGAAAAGGCTCAGTGGAACAGCCCACTATCTGGATTAATAAGTTCTAAATAAAAAAATAAAAGTGTAGTTTTGTCATGCGGTCTTTCTAAGTGCTGTAGGTCAGTTTTGTAGCCATTGCACTATCATTGCATTAGAAAGGTTCAAAGAAGCAGATGAAGCAATTTAAATGATAAAAACTCATTATTATTTAAAACTGTGCATGCTGACTGGATAGTTCAGTTACCGTGCCCATAAAAAATCTGGCGTTCACACCAGAATAACTCTGGCAACACCGTGTAGAACAAATGCCAAGCAAAATGTAAAGAACACTCTATATAAGCAGAGTTTACTTGTAAGTTACACACACACACACACACACACACACACACACACACACACACACACACACACACACACACAAACACACAAACAGCTTATCCCAATATTCATGCTGCTTACAATAGGACTGTTTGCTAGAGGTGTGTGTAAAGTTTTTCAGTTTCATTTCATGTGTTTTGGAAAGCCTTAGTTTATGCATTAAGAGTACAGTTACCAGGTGCAGCTGTCCAAGCTAATTTTGATGTTCTTTGTAGATATAATAGATTAGATAGATTCCCGTCCCAGAGACTTCCCATACTCTGGAATAAACTACCTATCTATATCAAACAAAGCTCCTCATTAGCATTCTTCAAGAAAAATCATCTCTGTGACTCTGCTCGACAGTGGCACAGGAAAATAATTTTCTTGGGTGGCAAAAGCCAGGGTACCTTTTTGGCTGGGCATGTATAGGCCCCAGGGCCGATAGCCTAGTACCCACCTATGAACATATGAACTATGAACCTATAAGTACCTGCAGGTTTCAGACCCACAGACAGAATGAAAAGCAATGCAAAAATAAATTAATTAATTGTGCATTTCAGTGATGTATCATGCAAATGGTGGCACTTGTATGCCATATGCATGCAAAGTACATCATAAATCACCCTCAATCAAGACATCCACTAATGAAAGAAAATGTAAAAAAAAAAAAAAAAAAAAAAAAGATTACAAAGTTCTTTTGTACATATGGATTTACTCATGGCTGATTTTGTTTGACCACTTGGGCTTCTCCTTAATATTAAACAACACAACCATGGATAAATCCATTATTATCCATACCCCTGTCATTGATTACTGATACAATATACATTTTAGCTTGATAAACTAAGGAATAAGGGAGAAGATGCTGAGAATCTGGCTGTTTGTGCTCCTGAATGCACTATGTTGTTTAAAGCACTCTGATTTTACTGAGATTATGTTTTGACAGTCAGACTTACTTCACTAATTTGGCTGGTAGTTGGCAGTTAGATTAAGGTTGCTCATTGGTTATAATTTAACTATATATATATATGTTATATATATATATATATATATATATATATATATATATATATATATATATATATACTGTGTTTGGTGAGTCACCCATACCTGATCATATGTAAAACTAGTGTTTTTATTTTCTTTTTACCATGCTATAACACCCACAATTCTTAATTTATTGGCCTTTCTGTTCAGTTCCACCCATGACCTCAACAAGAAATCACAAAGCTGTAATGACTTTGTGATGATCTATGATTTGTTTCCTATGCTGCAGTGAATAGGACCAACCAGAAAGCCTGGAAACTCTGAATGACAGAGGATAATAGTTGGGGTCAGGAATAAATGTTCAGTAGCATTGTGAATAGACCGGTTTATAGGAGGTAAGTTTTTTTTTTTTGTAACTCTGGCAGAAAATGAATAATAACTCTTAGTGGTTTCTGATTTTACCTCATATTTTTGGTTTTCCCTGAGAAAATATTTGATTTTTAGAAAATCATTGAGGATTACAGTCAATCAATAATGCAAGACATTAGAGTTTGATGCTTATTGTTCTGACAGTGAAGCGAATTTGAGTAATATTCAAAATTGTTCCAGATTTGGGGGATTTGTCCTCCGTTTTTTTGTCTTTAGTTCTGATGCTTGATAAAAGAAGTTGAGATATATTCAGGATATTCATAAATATCAATTGTTGCAGATGAATTTACCTCACATTTTTTTGGCTTGTTCCTCATAAATCTTCTAGTTTTCTGGTGTTCAGTCATACAAATCATGGCATAGACTTGCGTTTCAGACTTCATATCTTTCAGAAAATGCATGAAAATGGAGATCCTGCTATTTAATATGAGATTCGTGAAAATAAAATGTTACTCTGTGACCCTCAGTATTTCTTTTTAAACAGTATAACATCTTAGATATACACAAATTAATATAATTACTGGGATTGTCCATAGAGGAAAAGGACTGGTATTTGCTCATTATTATCTCTTTAAAGGACTAAAGTTTTCTTTTGGAAGTAATTTGGAATACTTTAATATATGGCTACTGTTTATATAGAACAAAGATGAAATATATTACATGGCCATCATTTTTATTGTGATTAGACACCTGACATGTACATTGTCGTGGCTGGGTGAGGTGGAGGAAAATAACTGACCTTTTTGTTTGTTCAGTTAAATACTTTGTATTCTGTCTTTTTAGGACTAGTGTGCATTGTTTGATATAAGATGGAATACATTTCTGTGTATTTATGTGAAACAAACTTGAAGCACATTATTGAGACTGGAATTGTTATTCTTTTTTGTTTTACCACAGCCAGACATTTGAGGTGTACAAAGTCAATATAGTAGATGTCATTGATAGTTACAGAGGCCATTTGTGGATACAAGAGTATAAGTGTTACCTACTCCTGTTGTTGTTTGAACACTATGTTGACCAACAGTCACTGATCTGTTGTGGCAGACAGATTGTTACACAATGCCCTGTATTGGGTGAAATCAGTGTAAAGCTAGCATTGTATGCCTGTATATTTTGGGAGGTAGCAGTTGTATTTAAGAGTATCACGTTGGCTGTAATTTATTTTACTTTCCATCACAAATATCAGTATTGCACATCAGTGGCTATTGTTGGTGGTTAGGTAAGAGAAGGATGCATATGAAAGTGACTGCTCATTAGTACAGTGGTACAGTGAGTAGCACTGCTATCTCATAGTGCTCGTCTCTGATTGAGTTCTTGACTATGGCTTCTTCTGTGTGCACTTTGCATATTCTCCCTGACCCTATGTGAGTTAATCCATGTGCTCCGAGTTATCTGAGTTACTCTAACATCCCAGATAAATGACATTGGTGAATTGGCATTCCTCCAATTTGCCTGTAGGTGAGCAACATATGTGTGTGCGTATGGTTGTGCATCTTGTGATAGAACTGCCTGTCAGGAGCACTGTCAGCATGTGTGTGTGTGTGTGTGTGTGTGTGTGTGTGTGTGTGTGTGTGTGTGTTTCAAAATAATAGCACTATTTTTATCTGTGGACACACATTCAATATCGCAAGGGATATGCATAATTAATTTGGGTAGCAGTAGAAAAACAATTAGTGAGTCATTATCTTTTAAAAAATAAGGCATAAAATGCATTATAGAAAAGCCAGAAATTCAGTGCTTCAGAGGGCCAGGTGGTCCCCACACCCCAGGTTGTATATGTGGATTTTGAAGCAGGAATAGTGGTAGCCTGTGGCCTGAACCCTACCTAAAATATAATCAGCCATTATCAACAGTTGTTAAAAAAAAAGTTAGAAACACCTCCAGAGCATCTAGGAAAAAATAATGGGTTCTGAGGGAAACTGAGACCCCAGATCCCCAGCTTAATTTAGTTTTTTTTCCCTCTCATTGTTATTATAGTGCATGCTAGGCTGGTTTTATTGTGTTGAAAGGATAAAGGAAAAAGCTGAAGAGTATCTGCGATGGAGGAAAGCTGGTCGGTGGTTAACACAGGTGATGTGCTTGAAGGAAGGAGCAGTGGGAAGGAATCATGGTACCCTTTGTTTATGGTGCCATTTCACATAATGCTGGCACTGAGTAAAGATATTTTTTAATGTCTTCATGTGCCCCATCAGCTATCTACTGTGATTATTTTGTGCCCCAGCATGAAAAGGAACCTGGAGCCATTGCTGCACAGCACACTTTTCAAGAAGCTACTTAGTAGAGGCTTGCAGAAAAGCCACTGTCTTTGGTTGCAAGTAATTCATTAGTATGGATTATTGAACTTAGAGGGGTGCTTTATTCTAAATTTGTGACAAATAATGACTTGTGATTATCTGCACTAGATTTTAGCCCTCCAAAAAGACCTCACTTGCTATTCATAAATGTTTGTGCACTATGAAACAGGCATGGTATGTGAGTGTACCTGTCTGTATACTAGAGCCCTTACTGATTCATACAAATTAGTACACAGTGAAGCCAGACCTTGCATGGAATCTTGCCTCATTATATAAACATAGTACTCCCTGCCTGGAATATATATACAAATGACATCCCCATGTCTGATCATTGCAATTCATAATCATAGCACCATCAAAGTACAGGCTGGTCCCAGTGGGGTAAACTGTGGTACTACAGCCATTTACAGTCCCACAGTGTTGCACTTGTAGTAACAGTGTGATCCCTCTTCCCTGCTAAAATGATGCTCAGCATACAGAGCTAAGGAATATATTAGAACTGTTGAAAAAATAAATAAATAAAAATACCTCCCTACTAGCAACAAACGTCCCCCAACGTTCAGGCAAACCTACTACCACAAGCATGCTTATCCCACTCAAACATAGTTATGCTGTCAAGCTCCCAATACTGGGAGTTTACATCATGCCAAATCCTTTTATTATGAAATTATAGTAATGAACCTACTTCTGCCATCATACCAAATGATTTTGACAACTAAAATAATTTATGAGTTTGCAGACTATCATTAAAAGGAAGGGCTCAAGACCTGCTTATTCTGGTGAAATTGTATGTTATTAATAATTGGAATTGCTTTTGCCTGACTTAATTGCAAATCATGAAAGCAATTGAAAGCGGATTTGCAGAATACTGTTTTGTGAGTAACTTCTTTCTAACAAATAAAAGATTACCTGTGGTTTACTTTTTACTCAACAGTGAATAATAAATTAGTCTGACATTTTTTCTTATAGTTTCTATACTTTGGAAATGAAACGAACACTGAGCTTACATGATACTACACTAAAATTTCATGTTGCACCTGTATTTGTACCCTTTGTGTGTGTGTGTGTGTGTGTGTGTGTGTGTGTGTGTGTGTGTGTGTGTGTGTGTGTGTGCGCGCGCGCGCGCGTTTGCTGCATGACTGCAGGGGCTGACATGCTGCAAATAATTCTGAAGTACAGCTGTTTCTGACATTCTGTGCCAATTTCTCAAACCTTTTAAAGTTGCACAGCCTCTAGGTACAATTAAAATCTGTTTTATGCATTTCATATGTAGTTTAGGAAAGGTAGTACTGAGACAAAAATGGAACTTCCCTGCTTAATAGTAGAAACAGTTTTCTCAAAGCATAAGTGAACTCTTCCATTGGTGTAAGTGGGAATGTTTCTGTGAAAGCGGACACAAAATTTAAGGAGATTCTAATATTTATTTGAAACAGTAAGTTACTTGATTATTGAAGAGCCAGCATCCTGCAGGGGTATTCACTGATAGACTAAAACCTAGAGAAAGTTCTTATGGTGCCATTCTGTGAACGTTTTCCTGTGCATTTTCAATGTAGTTAGCTGCTGTTTTATTGGTACTTCTCACACAGTGCAGCAGATGTTTCTAGATACTGCTGGTGGTACGTGACAGCTCATTGCACTGATGTCCTCGTGACCCTTGCTTGTAGGAAGACACTCAGCTGATGTTACTGTGGCTGCGAGAATGAAGTTAATGGAAATAAGAAAAGTCATACAGACAGACCAAATTGACATGGAACAAGTGTCAAATGTAGATTTGGAGACACATGCAAAAATACTCCAAGGTCCAGGATACAATTTTTACATTCGGGCACTATTTTGTGGAGTGTGTGCATTTATTTTATTTACCCTTGCCTTTGCAGCCAGGGTTATAACCGAAAAGGGCGTAGATATTGTGTGTATGTGCATGGAAAATTATTTGCTTGACTGTAGAAAATGAGGGTAGAACAACAGCAGAGGTTGTATCTTGGGGTCTTGTTTATGAGTGAAGGTAAAGGGGATCAGGAGGCTTACTAGCCCTGGGGAACAGCAGCAGTGCTGCATGTTATCAGACGTCCTTATACAACACACGGTTCTCCAGTCAGTGTGTATATGATCACCCTTACTTCTGGACATGAGTTTTGCTTACTGACCAAGAGAGTAATATTGAAGATATGCACGCTAGAGATAGTGTCACTTCAATGGAGAGCTTGGCTATCTCTCTGTAACAGTGTGAGGGGCTTAGCAGTTCTTGGGGTTCTTTTAGCATGCCCCTGCTTCTCTATGTGGAAAGGGAAGTCACCTGAGGTGGACTGGGCATGTTGTGAGGCTGCCAAATGGGTGCCTCCTCTAAACGTTGTACTAGGCATGGAATGCTGAAAGAAAGCACCACAGCAGACCTGGGTCATTTTGGAGAGATTATATCTCTCAGTTTTTCTGGGAATGCCTGGAGATTGCATAGGATGAGATGGGAACTGCTAATAAAAATAGGGTATATTTTGCATAGCTTGTTATTACCGTAATCCAAATAGGGCAAGTGGTTTAGAAAATGAATGAATGGCATTAAATCAGACAAGTGCAAATATCAGAACTATTTTTATGCACTACAGTTTGATCTTGTGAACGCATATGTCATGACTGAAATTCCACGGTCAGACTGCATAGGGGAAGATATTTCTGAAATCTTCCTGCACCCGTTACCCTATTTTGTTTATGTAGTCTTTCTACTTGGAAATGCTAAAAAATAGTCTGCAGAAATGAAGAGTTGTAGGAATATTTGACTTTTCACTTAATTGTTAATGAATTATGATGTAATAAAACTGTAACTAAAATACCACTTTTTTTGTAGCTTATGTGTCAAATAATAATCTCGCTGTATGTTTCATGCATTTATATTTATTGCTCAGATACTGATATTTCTAATTTTAAAAGTGGATTTTTTTCTGGTTGTGCAATATTTGGTGGGCATTTGCATTTTAAACAACTCTTGTTTCGTAGGTGATGATTTAATAAATAACTGAACAATTTCATACTCACTATAATGTCATTGCAGGAGGGAGAGGCCACTGTTTGTAAGTGATTTGCAAATTTTCCCTTTTTCTGTGTGGGATTTCTTTGGTTACTTCAGTTTCTTCCCACCTTCCCAAAATATGCTGGCTATTTAGCTGCTTTAAGCTGTCCATTTATGAATAATTTAACCTTGCTGTTGAGGTACATCAATCTGTGTAAGTTTTATATATATATGAACCACTTGGCACGACAGGACCCGGAAGCACATAAACAAAGGCTTTCAAAATAAGCAGATGAAGAAATCAAACAGCTGCTAGGTCTCCAAAAAGATCCTTTAATATAACTAGGCAAATTAAAAATCCACAATATCTTCCAAGCGCTTTCACTCGACCACTTGCGAGCTTTTTCAAGGCAAAAAAACATTGCTGGAAGTTCATTCACATTAAATACTTCCGCAATCATCACATGACTTCCTCTGAACCTTTCCCAACTGGAAAATCACCATATAAGGAAATTCTAAAATGCATTCTTATTATCATTAAAAATAATTCATTTTCTAAAAATCTTGGCAACTAGATACCATATTAAACATAAAATAAAATCAAACTGTTAAAATGTGCCAAAAAACAATTCTGCAAAATATTTTTATGATCACAAATAAATGCAGTGACCCCTTTTTTTTACCATCGGGGGTAAAATCAAAACTCCAAATTAAAACCTAGAGTTACTAAATAGCATTGTAAAACAATTCTTCCCTAAGTTTCAAGTGTATAACATAACATTCCATATATCTTATTATAAGATTTTGTAAATTCAAAAGTAAGTAAATAAAACAATTAATGTCATGTTGTGCCAAACTGTATTATAAACGGGCTTGCCTCAATTTCAGAACACTAATAATGTTAAGGGTGTCATTCAGACCTGGGTATCTGGTAGCGTCTAAACGAAGCTGCCAGAATAGCTCACGGTATTCTAATTTTGACTCCCAACTACCCCCTCTTATATCCGGTTGTACCTGTTCCAACATCATAAACTTTATGTTCATGTCCTTACATGTCAAAGAGTGTTTATAAAAGGCATTACTTTCCTTCCTTACATTGATGTCATTGAAGTGTTCATAAACCCTTCTCCTAAACACCCTTTCAGTTTTCCCAATGTAAAAACCATGGCACGTACCACAGCATCCAAGATAGACTACCCCCCTTAGATCCACAATTAAAATGTTTGTTAGAGTGGAACTTGAATCTTCTAGAGGGAAGGTAGAAGGACCCCAAATTCAGCATAGCGTGGCATTGCTTGCACATCCCACATGGATAAGTGCCTAATTTCTTTCTATTCTGATTCTGTGGATCCTCTAACCTAATTTCTAAAAGTTCTTTCAAATTCCTGCCCCTTTTCCTAACAAAAGAGGGGAAACTGGGCATAGAATCCTTAAGATCTTCCTGAAGTCTGAGAATGGGCCAATATTTTTTAATAATCTCGATCTGATCTGAATTGTTAGAAAAAGTATGTATAAAACTATTTTTTGACTGTGAAATGTCTTTTGAAGGGTTTGGTAACCTCTCATTAACCCCCACCCCCAATAAAGGGGGATATTTATTTGGCCTCTTCTCAGAAATTTCTACAACTAGTGCTTCTACCAGGGCTTCCGGATATTGTTTTTCATTAAAGAATCTCTTTAAAATGGAAACTTCCTCATTGAAAAGTTTGTCCGTGCTGGACATTCGTGAAGCCCTAATTAGTTGACCCTTCACTATCGCCCTCTTTTGATAGAAGGGATGTCCACTGTGATAATTTAGGAATGCATTTGAAAAAGTCCTTTTCCTGTAAATCTTAGACTGAAAACACATATTTGAATAGTCCTTAACCAGTGAAATGTCTAAATAATCAAGTTGATGTTTACTGATCTTATAGGTGAACCTAAAAAATGTGGTCGTCATGTTGATGTAATCCATAAATTCCATTAAACTTCCCTCGTCTCCCATCCATATAAAGGAGATGTCGTCCAGAAATCTCCTATAGTATAAGATGTCCTGATACCATGTACTAGTAAAAATATATTTCTTTTCCCATTGGTATAATACCAGATTTGCGTACATGGAAGCACAAGAGGCACCCATTGCTACACCTTTTTTCTGACGATAAAATTCCCCCTTGAAGTGAATGAAGTTATTTTCTAAAACTAAATCCATAAATTCCAAAATTAAGTTAGTAAACTTGGCCCCCAGTTGGACTTCATTAGATAAGTAAGTACCTAACCACTCCAGACCCGTGTTGTGTGGAATACTAGGGAATAAATCGACTACATCAACAGTGACCATAAACATCTCAGGTAAAAATAAACTCTGATCCACTCCTTTTAGGTAGTCCCATGAATCCTTACATATGTGTTTAATTTTCTCTACATGTTGTTTTAAGGAGAAGTCGATAAATTTAGCTAAGGGTTCTGTGACACTTCCACCTCCTGAAACTATAGGTCTAAATTTAAGGGGGTTCAAATTCTTATGTGTCTTTGGAATTCCAAAAATCTGGGCAACCTTGGGTTTTTTTACTAATCAGTAGTTGTATAACTTCTCATTAATAGCATTCTGCATTAAATAGTCATATAATGAATAATTTATTTTAGCTTGAGCTATATTAATCTCATTTTTTGAGACAAGTTCATATTGATCGGTATCCTGTAACACCGTGTGCAAGGCAGCCTCATAATCCCAGGTGTACATCAAGACAGCCCCTCCCCCCTTGTCTGGTTTCATAACCCTACACCCCTCCATTTTAAGATTTTTAATTAGAGTCAACTCATCCTCAGTAATGTTGTCAGATGTTTCACAATAATCTTTCTCCTTAAGTTTCCTAATGTCAGTCTCAACTAACTCCTCAAAAATTTTGATGGTGGGGTGAACCGGGGGGTTAAAGGTGCTTTTTCTTGTGAGAGTCCTTTCTAAGTTTCATTCATCTTTGAACAATAAATTAAAATTAAGCTGCCTCATGAAAAGCTTTAAATCAATCAAGGTTGTAACTATGGGGGAAGGCCTAAGGGGAACATAATGAAAACCCTTGGAAAGTAAACTAAAAAAATTGTCCGTTATTAATAGATCAGTGTAATTAAAAATAGTAAAATTGCCTTTCCTATGTTTAATTCGTTTACCTTGAAATAATATGGTGCTATTGTCCTCATCAACTATAGATCCTAAAACTAGTTTGTGGGATGATTCCAACTGTTGTATTGTTCCCTGCGCCCCCTCCCTCTCCTCTGGGGATAATAAAAATCCTGAGTAGACGGATTCCTGTTCTTCTGTGCTATTCTCTCACTTCTTCTGAGATTGTCATTTCCTCCCCCTATAGGTTCCCCTTGCCTATTACTTTCACCCCTTTCGTGAAAGACATTTTCAGTAGTGTTGTTGTTACTTCTTCCTTTTATAATTGGGAGGGGATAGGCTCTACCTTCCTTGTATTCAGTTAAGTCTCTCTCTAATTTCCTAATTTTTCGATTAAGTACCCTAGAACAATGCTGGTCTACATCACTAAACAACTTGTCATAGTCCCTCTTAACTGAGCTAAAAGTTTCATCTTTTAACATATTTACGTTGAGCTCATCTAAATCTTTTAACAAAACAGTCATTTTTTTCTCATAGTCCATCACCATACATTTTAACATGTCCAAACCTGCTTTGTTGAAAATTTCACAAAGCTGGTCATATAAAACAGAACCATGTTGTACGTTGTTGGGGAACTTAAAAAACCTCAAGCCCTTAGGAATTCTCTGTACATTAATACATTTGTTTAGATAATCGACTTCCATCTGTTTGTTCTTATAAGAATACAGTTTGTCTTTAAAGTCAAAAAACACATTTTCAAGATTTTTGTAATTATCATGAGGCACAGTACCTTTTCTGAAATTAAATTGTTGTTTTGTCCAAGATTTAAAATCAAAGGACTTCCTCTGCTCGTTTGACCCAGAAGCAGCCTGGTTGTTTGTTTTAACTTGGTCAAAACAATTCGAATTCAAATTACTATGATTACACCCTCTCTCAGCGTTCCTTGTAGGATTTCCAACCCCAACCACTTCAGCAAGTGTTCTGGGGGAATTGTTAAATTGTTGTTGGTTCCCCGGTATCTGGGAAGCTGTTAGTTGTGTCCGCTGTTCAACCATTGAAGTCAATTGTGTCAGTAGTGTTAAAACCTGTTTAAACTCAGCCCTAGAAACTGGGGCTGTGTCAGCATCTTCACAATCGGCTCTCAGTACTGCGGTCTTGGTGAAGCCGCTGGCTTCCGTTCCTTCTGCCATGTGTAAAAATCGACCAAAAAACACCAAAACTAAAAGCAAAATCAAACCAAGAATAAAAACCACTTGGCACGACAGGACTCGGAAGCACGTAAACAAAGGCTTTCAAAATAAGCAGATGAAGAAATCAAACAGCTGCTAGGTCTCCAAAAAGATCCTTTAATATAACTAGGCAAATAAAATCCACAATATCTTCCAAGCGCTTTCACTTGACCACTTGCGAGCTTTTTCAAGGCAAAAAAACATTGCTGGAAGTTCATTCACATTAAATACTTCCGCAATCATCACATGACTTCCTGTGAACCTTTCCCAACTGGAAAATCACCATATAAGGAAATTCTAAAATGCATTCTTATTATCATTAAAAATAATTCATTTTCTAAAAATCTTGGCAACTAGATACCATATTAAACATAAAATCAAATCAAACTGTTAAAATGTGCCAAAAAACAATTCTGCAAAATATTTTTATAATCACAAATAAATGCAGTGACCCCTTTTTTTTACCATCGGGGGTAAAATCAAAACTCCAAATTAAAACCTAGAGTTACTAAATAGCATTGTAAAACATTTCTTCCCTAAGTTTCAAGTGTATAACATAACATTCCATATATCTTATTATAAGATTTTGTAAATTCAAAAGTAAGTAAATAAAACAATAAATGTCATGTTGTGCCAAACTGTATTATAAACGGGCTTGCCTCAATTTCAGAACACTAATAATGTTAAGGGTGTCATTCAGACCTGGGTATCTGGTAGCGTCTAAACGAAGCTGCCAAAATAGCTCACGGTATTCTAATTTTGACTCCCAACTACCCCATGGCTCTGGCACCAGTTGTCTGTTTCTATGAGGCCCTTTTGGAGGATGCTTGTGTCGGCTGGAGAGTCGATTATGGCACCCAGTTTGCAGTCATCTGCGAACTTGGTCAGCCACAGTCCTTCCGTGTTGGCCTGTACCTCCGAGAAATATATACCGAACAAGAGAGGTCCCAGGACTGAGCCTTGTGGGACACCGCTTGTAACTGGTTTGGAGTCTGACATGGCTCCAGCAATTCTAACCATGTGGGTTCTGTCCTTGTGCCAGTTTGCAATCCATCTAGTGACATAGGGGTTTATATTTAAGCTGGTGAGCTTATCTATAATGCCCGAGTGGGGTATTGTATCGAAGGCTTTTGCGAGGTCCAGGTAGGCTGTGTGGACCACCTTCCCCTCGTCAATGGCCTTGGTGACTGTTTCAAAGAAATCAACCAGGTTTAAGAGGCAGGATCTGCCCTTAACAAAGCCGAACTGGGTAGGATCCAGTGTTTGTAGGTCCCCAATATCTTTATTTATGAGGTCCATGATGATCCTTTCCATAGCTTTGCAGACCAAGCTAGTCAGGCTTATGGGGCGATAGTTTCCAGGATCCGTTGAGACACCACCTTTATGGAGAGGGACCACTGTTGCTGTACGCCACTCTTTGGGCACATATCCTGTAGTAAGGCTGAGATTGAACAGTAGTTTTATGTTTGGGTTTAGCTCTTCTTTGAGTTCATGTAGGACGCAGCCCAGGACACCATCTGGTCCCATTGATGCTGTGTTTTTTGCTTTGGAGAGGGCGGCTCTTACCTGAGCATCTGAGATGTCAGGGGGGCAGCACTCTCCTGGGATAGATATTTGCCCTTTTGGTGGGGAGGGGGGGGAGAAGTTTACACTGAACCTGTCAGCTAGGATGTTGGCAATGTCTGTGGGTTCGGTGTATTTTTTGTCATTTTGGACTAATTCTGAGCATATCTGGGAATTACCACCCAGGTTCCTAACATAACTCCTTGTGATACGTTCTTTGGAGAAGCTGATTTTGATTGATGCTATCTTCAATACCTGTCAATTTTTGAGCAGTAAAAATTCTAACAGGTCAGATAGAAGAGCTCTTTCTTATTGAATAATCTTAGTTTATTTAATAACATATGCCCACATAAATAGGAGTGATTTTATAAGGATCTCAGTAAATTTAAGAGGAGCAAGGCTTAATCTGAAGGCCAAATTCATACCAACACACCTAAATCAAGGCAGTTGTGTGGTATGCCATCTTTATTGCTTATTTAGTGAGAACAACCTGATGGGATTCTTTGAGAAGTCATTAACATGTCGAGAAAATAATTAATTTTCTAAGCAGTTTTTCTTGAGCATTTGACAATTCACAGATGATTTTTCTTCCAAGTGCAAGAAACCAAAACAAAAATAACACTGACCACTAAATCATGAGAATACACATTGTCTCTTTATAGTGGGGCTGTTATGCAAGGGGTATTTTGTAACATAATGTGTACGGTTAGGGTTAGCACACATGTTTTAGGGTGGGGAGGGTGGCCTTCTTGCATTTGTCAATCTCAGTAATCTGTTGCTTCAACACTCAGTTGGTAATTGTATGTCTTTCTGCATATATTGTGTAAATATCTATGTTTCTGTTCTGTAATTGAGATTTTTTCCCTGGGACTACAGTAAAACATGGGCCTAACCAGCTGGATAGCTCCAATTAACAAATGTAACTTGATTACACAGCTGTTGTCTTTCCAGCAGTACTGCTGACTAACACACGGCATGTTTCCTAATATACATTTTATACTTTTCCTTCAGTTTTTTACTGATTGTTTTTACCTACTACGCTATTAATCAATAATATCTGTTTATATACTATATCAAAGAATCCTTGTATTGCTGTTCAAATTGAAACAAATTATGATCCTTTCTGTAGTGTTTTTGTCTATTCTGCTACTGAGCATGAAACTTTCTACTACTTTCAGTCAGCTGAAATGTCCAATATCAAATATTGTTTATTGTCATGTACTATGTATTGGCCCTGCTGCCTGGGTCATGGCTGAAAATAGTCACTGGGCCAGTCCTCCTGGTCATTTAACAAATGTAAAATAATTAAAATAAAAAAAACTTACAGTGTGCTGAAACTCATACTAACCTTTTATATAAATTGTTAGCTGCTTATCATTTTTCACTATTTATACTTCCCATTGACTATACTCTTTTTTTATCCCATCTTTCTTCTTTTAGTTGCAGACATTTCACATTCTGAATTAGATGCTACAGTTAAGGTCTTGCTACAAAGGGAAGTATAATCTCACAGCTAGCAAGAGATGCTAAATTCAATGCCAGCTGTCAAACATTCAAAGGTAGTAATCATAAGAGCATTTAAGTATTATAAATTAATTCCTGATAAGTTGGAAACTGTGCATTCCTATGTGCACCTCAATCTACTTATGATCGGAACATACTACAGGCCATTATCTGACTCAGAGTGAATGATCACACCAGCAGTACTCCTGAGTTAACTGTAGATCAACTGAAATCATGGGAGCTCAGTAAGGTGAAGGCAGCCTATATTTCTCTCAACAACAAACCAATGTAATTTTATGTTTTGTTCTCATCAAATTTTTAATGCTTATGTTTATGGGATTTTAATTCCTCAATTGCTTGAACTTTGTTGCAAGCACTACTCTGTGCCATCCGGATACTTGCTGTAGAGAGAGAAAAACATGGCTATTACCCAGACAACCAGAGTTGATTAGCAACTTGGGCAAATGAAGAGACAGATGGGGTATAGTAGTTGTAAGTGGCTGATGTAGGTTCACACATCCTGGATAGAGGGAGATGGTCTAGTTCATTGCAGTGGGCATCTCCCAGAACACAGCTAAATTTCATGCAGTTGTATTCTGGGCATATGGTTAGTCCCTACCAAACCACATAAGTTGTAGCATTCATGGGACATGTGCAGGACATTGTATACCCACAGGGGAAGACATTGAATACCCTTACATCTGCAAGCATGCACATAATGAGCTAGATAGAGTGGCTAGGTCTGTAAAATAACAACCCCCCCCATGTTGAAGGTCTACCATAAATGGTGATTGCCTCACCTGGAGAGGTGGGTTTGGCTCGTTGTGGAATGGCCGATGGTAACAGTCAGCAGTGATTAAAAAAAAACTGTAACAAAAAGAGAATGTTTCAATGCATAGTTTTTGTACATAACATATTATAATGCACTGTCTGTTGTTACCCCTTTCCTGTCCCTTATGCGGTACCCATTGTACTGTACTATCTTTCATTAGTTTTAAAAAAACAAACATATTTCCTGCATAGCCATCATTTACTAGTGAATGTTTTGGTCATGATAGTACAATACATTCTTGCTATACAAATGGCCTGAACAACCCTGTGAAAAGATCAGACTATTTAAATTATTGAAGAACATTACAGTGACTGCTGTATCTTCTAAATGTGATTGTTTGAAGACTCGGTTTGTATAGACTGTATAGTTTCTTTTGTACACCTATTTTCATGAAGTTTTTTCTTAATTCTATATCCTCTGTTATTGTTCAAATTGATATAAACTTTTGTGCTTACATGCCTGCCCTGATAATGATCAATTTGAATTAGTGTTGTACAATGCAAACACATTTAAATAAAATAAATACAGACATACGCAAACAAAAAAGGAAGGCCATATAATGTAAATGAGATTGCAGTGGCACCGAAATAGCAGGTATAAGTCTTTGTCACCCAAATGCTGGCTTGCAGTGAAACTGTAGCAGCAGTGGTCAAACATGTGTGGTCAGTCAAATGTGAAACTATGTGGCAGACCACACACAGAAATGATTACATTAATGTTTCAATGCATTGAAAATGCTATTGTATGCGATATTTAGAAGTGATAGGCGGTATTTTTTGCCTTAATGTAGTTTTCTGCATTCTTTCTTCAGTATGGTACTAATTGTGCTGCTTAGGAAAGCTGGGCATTAACAGTGCAAAATGTTGCGCAGACTGGATATTTGCCATTTTCACTTGAGAGAGCACTGACAACGGGGAACTATATACCTAATATCATTGTAGCAGGCCTAGATGTGGTGGTTGGGTGGTGAATTCCACTACTGAGTAATTTATTTTGTTTAACATTTTCAGGCACCAAGTACTTTAAATTACTCATGTATCCAAATGTAAGTGTAACTAATTAATACATTGGACTGAAACAGAAAGGTATATGTAAATGTGGTTTTCCAAGGAACACATTTGACATGGAATATCTTGGTCTCCAAATTACATGACTCCTACAGGAATAAAAATTGTTATGACCGACTACATAACAACATTGAGATAAGACCAAGGCAGCCTTGAAATATTTAGCGACATCATGCTCCAGCTTTTTACTATTTTAACTATATGTAACAGAAAAGATAATATTGCATTACATCATCACCACTTTGGCAGACGGTTCTGGCCTTCATCTGCACCATGTTAATTATTAACAAAATGTGTGCAAATGTCCTTATAATGTTCTCTGATGTTACATTTACTTGTTTTATTTTATTTTATTTATTATTTCACATTTGTTTACCGGGATAGTCCAACTGAGCAGAGGCCATTTTCAGTGGAGGGCTGGGGAGAAAAGCTCGAGTGACAATACAAAAAGGTACATACGTTTAACAAATTTTCAAAGTTTACATAAAATTACACAGATGAATGACTAGAATTTTAACATACATGCAGGAAATAAAATAAGGTTATGAAAGCGAATAGCCAGTATTTTATACCACCAGAAGAAATGTGATGGGAATTAGATAAATGAATTAAAGTAAAGAGCAAAGTATTATAAATGTAGAAGAAATGGAATAAGGGAGGAAGGAGAGAGGAAGAAGGAAGGAAAAGGTGATGGGTGCAAGGGAGCGTGGAAGTGTTTATAGGAGACAAGTGAGAGGATGATAGGTATGAAGGAGAGAGAGCACTGAGGGAGAATAGTATCTGGTAGGAGGAGATAATGGAAGGAAGGTTGTTGATAGGGTAGATGGATCTGAAAAGCTGAATAGAGGGAGGGAGAAAACGTAGGTATATGAAGTGATAGCAAGGGAAAGGATTTAATCAGGATCAGTAGATGGGCAGAGCCAGTTATTGCTGAGGAAATCCCTGAGTTGTTTCTTAAAGTGAGTTGGATCAGTGGTTGTTATGATAGTCTGTGGGGTATTATTCCATATTGTGGAGATGTAGTTAGAGTAGAGAGAATCTCCAGCATTGTTTGATTTGGAAACTTGTAAAAAGGATTTATTTGAAGACCGGAGTAGTCGAGAATTGATGCAAGTTTGGAGCAATAGCTGCCAAGCAGGTGTTTTGCCAGGTTGGTGTATGAGTGTGTGAGCTGTAGAGAGTTGAGTGTAGGTTAAATAGTGTGAGTTGTTGTAAGACTGAACAGTGGTGCACCCTCTGCAGTGAGTTTGTATCAAAACTTGCCATTTTGTTGTAGCAGGATTCTAACTTGGCTCGATCAGTTTTCTTTAGATTTGTGAAGATGGGAGAGGCATATAATAGTGTGGAGAGAAGATGCATTCTATCAATAGCCTTTCTTGTGGTGTTGGTGAGGAAGGGTTTGAGTCTATATAATAAACCAAGTTTTATATGAGTCTTGATGATGGCATGAGGTAGGTGTTTGTCCAATTTCTGAATATCAATAAGCACACCTAACAATTTTGTTTGGGATATGGCGGTAATTACGCTGTTATTGCAAGAGTAGATTTGGCATAATAGTGGAGGTTCACATTGTTTACTGGGGAGAAAGAGCATAAGATTTGTTTAGTTTGGGTTCAGCACTAATTGTGAGTCAGATAACTAGGATTCAGCAGCTAGGAAGGACTGTTGTTTTGTGGTTTTCAATTGTTTTAGGGAAGGTGCCATCCAGATTAGAGAAGAGTCATCAGCATTATGAATACAGGCTACAGGAGAAGATGAATGGAGTCTATTGATAAAGATACTAAAACTTAGGGAACCTGTTATTGAACCTTGTGGAGCTCCCATGTTGACAGGTAATAGGAACAAGAAGTCATGTTGCCATTTGACAGCTTATTATTGGTTAGTTAAGTAACCACAGGACCATTGCAAGTGAAGAGTGGCTTAGTTTTAGGGATGAAAGTTCAGTAAGAAGTTTTTGATAAGAGACAGTATGGATGGCTTTGAATAGATCTAAGGAGACTGAAGATACCAGTTTCCCTTCATTTCTGTATTGGTTTATGGTATTTGTGATACTTAGGAGGGTGGTTGTGATACTGTGGTTAGGTCAAAAACCATGTTGTGTATGGGTGAGGAGAAGATTAGACAATATGTAGTTTAAGAGTTGCATGTGGATGCATTTTTCGAGTATTTTGGATAGGGGAGATAAGATAGCTATGGGTCTGTAGTTAGTGAAGTTAGTAGAGATGCCAGCTTTATGAAGTGTTATAAGAAATTTTCCATGTTAGAGGATTGTAGTGTTCAAAGATAGAATAATTAATCAGGATAGAGATGGGGTTGGCTGTGGCATCTGCTGCTAGCTTTTGAACTTCTGTAAGTAAGTTATTGGCAGCCAGTGTAGTGGGTTTAAGTTTAGAGAATATTTTTTTTTTTTATGGTAAAAGTTTGTATCAGTTTAAAACTGAAGGTGCCTTCTGATTCATAGGGGTATAGCTGGGATAGAGGGAGGTGCAGCGGGTTGAGATTTTGTAAGTGAATGTATAGAATTAATGAAGAATGAGTTGAACTGTTTGGCTATACTTTACGGTGGATCAATGATTTTTGGGGTTGTTATAGTGCAGATGTTGAATTACAGTGTATTATTTTTTTTTTGTCTAGTTTGACTTGGGACTTGGCATTATTTCAAAGTTGTCTTTAGTGCATGAGGTTAGCTTGGGTTTTGCTGCCACAACAGTTTGCCCAGACTTTGTCTCTTTGATTGAGTAGAGTTTTAGTGTCTTTTGATAACCAAGGTGTGTAGTTGGATTTTACTGCAGTAGCTCGGCAAGGTGCTAGCCTATTGATTATGTCCAGGAAGGTGGAGTTAAAATAGTGGACTGCAGAATCCAGGGGATGAATTTTGAGGAGCCCCAGTTGCAGTGTTGTACGATAAAATTAAATGTTTGAATATTAAAGTTCTTTTTCTTTTGTATTTGATGGTAGATGATATGTCTGGGGGGATTAAGATGATGTCTAAGTAAGTATGTGGGGAGATGATCACTGATACTGTCAGTGAGACAGACATATTGGAAGGGTACAGAAGGTTTGTTAGCTAAAATCCAGTCCATTGTTGATTGCTAACTTGTGGCTTTATCTAATTCTTGTTGCTATTTGTATAACCTGTGCAAAGCCATGTAGGTTGATGAAATTTGTGGGATCATCGGAGTTGTAGGAGTTCCAGTCAGAGCTGAAGTCATCCATTATGATAGTTTCATGTGAGAATGTTGTACATATCCAGTGGAGAAGGTCCTCAACTATGTTATGGTTACTGCCAGGATGACTATAAGTAGCAATTGTAGTTATATGTCTGTTGTGATTGATTACAAGTTTGGAGAATGTTAGCTCAACGTTACTAAAATCAGGGGGGTTTAGTTCAGTAAGCTCTAGTTTTAAATTTTGTACATTATGGTTATTCCACCTCCACGTTTATGTATCCTGTCACATCTATGTATGTTATAACCTGATGGGAGGACTTCATCATTATTAGTTATTTTTTTGCCATGTTTCTGGAAGTACAGTGTGTCTGGAGAGTATTGGAATTCACAGGTGTGAAGATTGTGGACACTGTTGACTTTTCATGATAGATATTAATCTGTTACCAATAGCACATGGGTCTTGTGTTTTACTGTGTATTTTTAGGTCTTCCTTAACTGTTAATTGCAAGCCATAACAAACAGATTTGGTTGTATTTTGTTTTGGCATTATGCATAACATTATGAATATGCTACTTCATATGCATGTAGAGACTTGGAAAACATTTGTCTGGTGTTGGTGGATGTGTGATCCTTAAGTCATCACATATCACATTTGGCCTTTGTCTTACAAATTGTGCAGTTCTATTTTAATACACTAAAGTGGTGTACTGATATGTGCAGAGCAAGTCACAGAGTGTTGTATGTTGATGGCTGTATTAAATTTTTCCTACTGTTTTTCACAAATGTTTTTCTCATTCTGTGAATTTGTTTGACTGCAGCATATTTTGAAGAAAACAATTTTGAGATCTAAATGGTGGTCTTCAAAATGTATTTTTGTATGACTTTTCTAATGATTTATTATATCTTTCAACATTGCACATATATTTTTAGATGGAAAAATTGATAAAACATTTAGGGGGCTACAAATATTATTCATAAACAGAGTGTACCATGCAGCAGGCTTTGTACACAATACATTGGTACATTGGCATACCATAACATTTTCTGATTCATAAAAGAAGTGAAACAATATGGTAAAAACTGTACAATGTACACATATACTACACACATGGAGTACATATTCAGATGATCCCCTCTCTGAATATATGGCAATAAAGTACCTGTTTGGTCTTCCGTGCCACACACACACACACACACACACACACACACACACACACACACACACACACACACACACACACACACACACACACACACACAGCCAGTTTAGTGTGTCCAGTCCACCTATTGTATGTCTTTAAACTTTGGGAGGAAATCAGTGCACCCAAAGAAAAGAAAACCCATGGGAACACAGGAAAGACATGCACATTCCACACAGAAGGCACCCATGCCAGAAATTGAACCGGAGAACCTCTTGCTGTGTGGCAACAATCCTATATACTGCATCATCATGCTGCTCCTGGTCCTAATAGGGTAACCTGTGCAAAACTAACTGCATACAAACCATTGGTGCTCCTTCCCGACTACAGATTTCCTCTGCAGACATAGCTAATTAACAATGTAATGCAGTAGAAAAAACAAAGAAAGCACCTTCAGTGCATGATAGGAAAAGACCTCCCAGCAATGAAATGACCAGTGGAACAGGCAAACTTGCTATTACAAATGAAGTTGTCTTATTCATTCTCAGTGGGGCTGAAAAGCTTTCATCGATGGTAGATCACAAATACAATATTCTTCACTTTACCATATGTTATAGTAGTGACATCTGGTCTGCAATCGCACCTAAGGAATTACATTTCTTTATGAATTACTCCTTAGCATGTCAGCAGACAACAGCACATGGGAGAACTGCATGTTAGCATAGTGTACAGTAGTGTACAAAGTAGGTAGATGCAGCCATGTCATATATTACATTATATTATACGACTGGCAATTAATATTCAAAAATGAGCACGATGACTGGTCAGCCCAATCAGCGTGCCCATTGTAAATCCAAGCATATACCAATGGAAAAAGGTCTGCTCGTCTGGACTTTTTCCCATTAATATATGCAATAAAAAAAATTTACTTTTTTTTAATTTTTTTTAAATAACCTCACAAAACCGAAGACTAAAATGAACAACAGAGATGGCACAGAGAAAAATAAAAGGATAATATGGTACATTATACAAAATTAAATAAATGGACCTAATTATCCTTTTATCTCCTCTGTCCCATCTCTCCTGTATGTCAGAAGCCTACCGGTTTCTTTCTTTCTTATTTTTTGTTTTTAGTTAAAAAAAAAAAAAAAAAAAAAGGGCAACAGAGGTATTACTTTCCCATTGCTTATTCACCCAGCACTGGTGTACTGCAAAAGGACCGCAAGTCCATATGCACGTGCAGTGCATCACCAATGCTCCAGGATATCAAGGGAAAAGTGGAAGACTGCCACGGTTCCATTATAGAAAGACAGTATTTAAGAAAAGTAAGTCATTTGTTTCTTAAATTATGTCATTGTATAATAGCAATAACTGACTCCGTGTTGTGGTATATTGAAGATTTACCAGAGGTTGCCTTTGGTGAATCAGTCGGGCTTCGCCCACGTGATTAAACCACACCAGCTGTAGGTAAATCTTCAATATACCACACCAACTCCATTGGTTATTGCTATAGTATACTAATCTTCAATTCCTAAAATGCTGCGGATATTTGTCATGCTACATGACATTTCTTTCCATTCCAAGTACTTGATGACATCGGACATAGTGATATACTAGGTAGTTTTGTTTGGCATATGAGAAATAGGGATGCTGTCAGTACACTACTGTGCATTAAATTCAGTCTGTGTTTATTATTTAGGGAGGTCTATGGCCGCATACAAGACACAGCACATGAAATGCATTTATACAGCAGTGTGTGTGAATACCAGAGCCTAGTTCAAACTATTTGAATTTGCATTTTTGCTAACAGTATGGAACCACATTTTCTCCACATTTGCAAAGTGAGACATGAATAAATCGACAATAATCTAATGTGAGATGGGCAAGCATAATGGTCTGAAAATAAAACATATACATTTGCATTTATCAATAGAACTGGACCACATACAGTATTTTTATGTTGTATGTTTTCTTGTAAAATAGATGAATAAAGTACTTAAGGTTTGCACTTTGAACAGTTTGCGGTTTTGTAATATCTTCTCAATAGTGACAAACACAGTCTGATGTGATCCCAATCGTGCAATAATGTACAGCTGTTATTGTTCCTTATGAATGACAAAGTCAGGTCTTTTAAGGTGGTCAGATGAAGCATTGGTGCTTCAGTTAGCATGCCAAGTTTACAGTTAGTAACTGTATTAATGAACAGCAGTAAATCTGCCATATTAAACTATGTGGCACTATTTCAAATAGCCACTTCAAAGTGTATGCAGCTACCATTATAGGTTCATAGGTTCATAGGTAGGTACTAGGCTATTGGCCCAAGGGCCTATGTAAGCCTAGCCAGCAAGGTTCCATGGCTTACGCCACCCAAGAAAGTTATTTTCCTGTGCCACTGTCGAGCAGAGACACAGAAGTGTTCCCCGGGGTGTATTTCCTATTTCCCATCCACTCATCAAGATTTTTCTTGAAGAGTGCTAATGAAGAACTTTGCTTGACATAGATGGGTAGCTTGTTCCAGAGTATAGGCAGTCTCTGGGACAGGAATCTATCCCTCCAGCTTGTCCTGTTTATTGTGGTGACAAGGTTTAGGTCCCTAGAGCATGTAGCTCGGAGGGATTGGGATTTCTTTAGGTGTAGCATGTCCAACAGCTCTGGGTTTGACATAGCTTTATATGTTAAGCAGAGATCACCTCGGAGTAGGTGATATGCTATGGAGTAAAGCTGGATTTTTGTGAGGCGGTCAGTGTAGGGCATTTGTTTGAGGCCAGTAATCCTCTTTGTGAGGTACTTCTGTGGCCTTTCCAGCTGCTGCAGATGTCTTAACGTAATAAGTTATACTTTTAGTTAATATACATAGTATACATAAAAGCTATTCCTGCTGCTTATGTTGTTGTGACGATCCACCACTGGACCAGTAATCTAGGAGCCTCAGTCTTCACAACTGGCACCAGTGGTGGACATACACTGGGAGGACGAGTCATTAGCTAGGGTTCCAAGCCAAGTCCTTCAACACTCTCTCTGTCCAACCAGTGCTCCGTGTCCCTGCCGAAGTAGCTGACACAGACACTCTAGGAGATTAGTTTTATGCACACACACACACACACACACACACACACACACACACACACACACACACACACACACACACACACACACACACACGGTAAAGGCTGGCACAGGTTTACTAGCTATGCCTCTTCTGCCCAGACTATAAGGTAGTTATCACTGCCACCAGAACCCCTTATCATCTACTTTAAGGCTGTTAACAAAGTGTGTCCAATTTTACTGTGAAATATTAATACTAATATGAACGGTAGTTTGATCAAGAGCAAGGGAATTAGGAGTGGCCCACATAGTGTCACCAAATAAATATTCAAGTACTCCCAAAACTTAAATATCTTTACACAGATCAGCCACAATGAAAGGTTTAAATATATTTAATAATAATAAAAGAATGGGACAATACTAAATATATATTCACAGTAACATCAGAGTTCAAAACCATATGCAATATCTAAAACAACATTGCAGGGCAGTTTCAAATAAAGAAAAACATCTAAACTAAGTTTACTATATTCCTGACTGTATCTAAGAGAATTACTATTCCTTACTAACGTACTTAGTTAGAGCAGGCCAGATGTGGTGAATGGATCTTCTAGTTGTTGTCAGTTCCAAGACAGAGTGCAGAATGACTGTCTCACTAAGAGACTTCTCAAAATAATATCTCAAACATTACTGCTGGGATAGCTTGCAGGATGACATGACTTCTTGTCATCTGACTCCGAGTTTCCAGACCCAATCCCTATTGCTAGAAGCTGGCAGTATTTAGCATCTACCTGTGAAAATACATGGACTTCAGATCTTTGGCAGATGCTGGAAGTCATAAAACAATTGCATTCCTTCATGCTTTCAAGACTAGTAACTACTTCACCCTAAAGACAATACAGAAAGTTTCCTGGTAAATTGTGTCTTTTTGTTATATTGAAAACTGAAAGATACCATATTTTATGGCCTAGCCATGAAGTCATTTAATTTCAGTTATTTTCCTAAAATTTGCAGGACTGAAGTTAACCTCCTGTATTCCAGTTTCCACTGTTAAAATATATACATTTAAACAGTTACAACAGTGCATGTACATTTCTGTTCTCTTCCAGTAGAGCACACTGTGGCTACATTTCAAAGAGCACTCTGCAAATACTCTTTTCAACACACGCGTCTGAAGAAGCAGTTTGATGTGCACATGACATGCTGTTCTAATACATTTGTAACACAAGTATCTTGTATAAATCATTTCAATATTCACAAATGACCTATAATTATTTATAAAATTCCAGCTAGCAGGGCTAGCAGTATATCCTTTTGTGATGGCTGTGTGATACACTTCTGCACACATGCATATAAATACAAAAAGAGAGCATAAGTAAGTAAGCAGATAAATAGCGTGATATTTCATATGTTTATCTTTTGTGATATTTATGAAAAATTAAAAACTGTTAGGTCAGCATATAGCTTGGGTGTGATTTTATATTTCAGGATACTTGTATTAACTCCTTCAAAGCCAAAAGCAGATTGCTAGAGAAGTTTCTTGTACTGACTCTGTACTTTATACAAACATGATAACACACAGTGCAGTACATGATAACACACAGTGCAGTACATGGGCGCCAGATCCATACAGCGAGGGGTGAGGGGAGCCCCCCCACTTTTGCAGATCATCTCATTTAAAAAAAAAAAAAAAGCCACGGCTCAAAAGACAGATGCAGCTGAATGATTCAGCTGCATCTATTCTAGCATGTCTTTTTTTTTTCAATTTCCCGACCCGAATCACTACCGGCAGCTGAAAAGACAAACAGGTGGTAAACTATAGGCACCGGAACCACAGGGCGAGGGGGAGGAGGACTCATGTGCATGTCACACACTAATTTAAACACAAAAGTGCGCTGAAAGCACTTCTTGCTGATAAGGCTCTCAAGTGTTAGCTCCATGGATAACTGCTTACTTCTAAGGCTCCAGTTCTGGAGTAAGTCAGTGATATTTCATTCTGTTATGCTTATGCAGTAAGTGATGGCCGTTTATTTTATGCAGTAGCTCTGAAGTGATAGTGATGGCCATTTAGTGCTAGCTCCATTTATTTTATGCAGTAGCTCTGAAGTGATATTTCTGGCTCCGTTTATTTTATGCAGTAGCTCTGAAGTGATAGTGTTGGCCATTTAGTGCTAGTTCCATTTATTTTATCCCACTATATTCTGTAAAGTTGTAGGAAAAAATCCTCGGTTCCACCACAGCTGTAAAAATGGATAGTTCTGCCACTAGGATACCAGACATTTGATACCTTGAGATACAATAATGATTGGCTCACAGCAAGACACAGGAGATATGCTGTATGCAAATTAATGAGTTTTCATTGGTTATGACTATGTGTCTGGAACATTGGTTGGTTTATTCTGTTGGTTTATCTTGTCTTTAAATTCAGAGTGAGCACAGCTGAGACATATGATCTGATGAAGGCTAGTAAACTGAAAGCGTTTATCAGGGAATTTTACTGTGCTCCTGTTTTTCTTGTTTTTACTGAAGATTAAAGTTTGTTTTTAACATTTTTACAGCTGTGGTGGAACCAAGGATTTTTTCCTACTACATTTTTGCTCACTTCAGCAATACAGCTATGTTGTCTTCATTTTAATTGGTTTCCTACCTGTATTGCACATGGCTGAGAATCTGCTGAATACTAATTTGGTACCTAAAGAGAAGATGAAGAATTCCTCAACGCTGTCTGAGTTTGTTGGTGAGCTCAACGCAATCCTTTGATACAAATGAATCTTGGAAATGAGACTGTTGATTATAGCACGTCTAATAATGAAGAAACTTATTTGTATACCATCTTTCATGAAGTGGAAAATGCTGCCTTTAAACTTAAAAGGCTTCAATGGCAGCGATTCCACTTAGAGGCCTGTATACATCATAAAATTGTCCCCAGAGGCATGAGAGTGAAATGTCTTCCTATTTATGGCTATAGCTACCCGATTTTACTTGCACAATGGCAGGCTATTAATCTGGATATGAGCATAAAATACACTAATTTGTTAATTGAGTATTTTAGACCAGAAGAAGAGAAAGTTGCACTTAGCATCAAGAATAAACAAGCAGAGCTAGAAAATATGCCTCTATGGGAGGCCTCTATTCGTAAACTGGAAATGTTACAGTTTAACTGATGTGTCTATGACACCAAACTTAAAGAGCAAAAAACTAGGAAATTAACACGTGACTACCAAGATTTCAAACAAGGACACATCTTTGAATGGCCCAGGAATGACGTAGAAGAAAGAACAGGAAATAGAAATTTTGGCAAAAGACCTTATAATGGGATAACGAGAAGAGAAGTTACTGTCTCCACTACCAATGAAGAAATACTACCATCTGCCAGCCAAAGTAATAAATCTGATTCTGGACAAGAGGAAACGAATTTTGTAATTCCAGAGATAGATATAAGGGAGGCTAGTACTAGCACAGCAATGCAGGTAATGATAGAAATGCATTCTGAATCCACGTTTGACTCTGCATCAGGGACTAGACCAAAGGAAAGATTGATGCATTGCCCTTACAACTGGCCCTTGCTGGTTTTTGTGAAACAACAGCCCCAAAGGAATGCAAAAGGAATGAGTTAAGAGAGGAAAAGGAAAAAAAAATCAATGATCTGACCTATGAAAAATCAAGTCTAGTAGTAAATATTTCTTAGATAGAACTCAGTTCAGAGAAAATTTCATTACTGAACAAAGGCCTCAGTTTTATACCTGCACTAGTCTCTGAACTTAGTGAATTTGCAACAGACATCAGAATGTTTGCTAGGAATGTGACTTTAAAATCTATATTTGGAATTGAAACTAATGGGAGAAAGGCTTGTTATAAAAAGCCAAGTTACTTTAATCCGATCAGTCATCCTACAGTTGAGTTATTTTCTCGGCTATGTGAAGACAAAGTAGCTAAATCCAGAGAAGAGAAAAAAGGAACAGGAGGATACTTCAATTTAACCTCAAAAGAAAAGGAAGCTCTGAATAGTTTAAGGAAGAAGACTGATATTGTTATCAAACCAGCGGACAAAGGAGAAAGTATGGTAGTGATGGATGCTACCTGGTATAGGAATAGAATGCATGAGATGCTAGAAGATGGGCAAACCTACCAAAACTTAAACAGAAAGGAAGTAGAGACAATGATTAATAGGTTTTGTAATAATCTGTATGAACTTCTGATGGCAAGACATCTTACTCAGGAACTTGCAGACTTCTTCAAAACTGAATATCCCACCATACCTAGTATCAGTGGTCTCCCAAAACTGCACAAAGATGACCGTAATCCACCTTTGCATCCTATTGCTGCTGGTAGAGGGTGGATCACTGAATTTTGTCTGTATATATAGAAAATGAATTGAAAAAAGTTTTGCCTAAAGCTGAAGCAGTATTAAAAGACACTGGATCTTTTCTGATGGATTTATTTAACAAAACGCAAAGCAGAACTGGGGTTAATGAGATCTTGCTAGTCACGATGGACATTACCAGCCTTTAAACGGTCATTCCCAATGAATATGGGATAGAGGCAATTCGCTCCTTCCTGCATCAAGCAGGGTTCAGTGCTGATCTCATATGCCTATTGTTGGAACTTGTATTGGAAACTAATGCTTTTGTTTATGATTCAGAATTCTTTCTACAGACATGGGGGGTAGCAATGGACATCCCCTGTGCAAACAGCTATTCAAATTTGGTATTGGCCCAATGGGAAAAAGAGAAGGTTATGAGTCATTCTAACCCATGGTATAGTCATCTGAAGTATTATGGCCATTTCGTGGATGTCATCTTTATCCTATGGGAGGGTAATGAAAGCCAACTGGATGAATTCACTGAATATCTCAATCGTAGTATGGGATTTTTGGAATTCAAAGTTAAATCTTTGAGAGAGACTATCGATTTCTTGGATGTGAAGATCAGCATTCATGCCGACTCGAGTCTGAGTACCAGTATATATAGAAAATCAACCTGGAGAAACCCTTATTTACATTGGCCAAGCATGCATCCTGGCCATGTCTTTAATAATATTTTTGAAAACCAAGCAATAAGGATCTCTAGGCTCTGCACAGATGACCAAGAGTTTGATTCAGAATTTTTGAATTTGCAATCTAACCTAGAAGCAAGGGGTTATGGTGCAAAAAAACCTAATAAAGGTGAATGAACAAGATGACATTTGGAATGGAAGAGGCCAACCATATTTATCCAACCAAGGACCAGATTTACATAAGAAGAATGCAAAACCAAGGATTCAAAGAAATCAGCTTACCTGCAATTTAACTTATAATATGGATAACAAGAAAGTATGTGGCAGAAGGTTTTGGCCCATACTCACTGCTGATGAAAAACTTAAAGATATTGTTGGTGAGTCACCTCGATTCACCTTCAAGAATAAAAACAATCTAAAAAGACTACTTTGTAACAAAGATGGCACTGCTAAACAAGAAATGTCAAATACAAAGGGTACTTATAGGTGCCACAGATGTAAAGCATGTAATCACTTGCATAGTGACAATATGTTTATACATCCAGGCACGAACCGTATCTATAGTTTCTATACATATGCAAGCTGCAATACACAACATCTAATTTATCTTGCTTGCTGTACAAATTGTACTGCTTTTTACATAGGCAAAACATATCAGTTCTTTAAAAATCGGATCCTGCGTCATCTTAAAGATATTAAGAAATTGGATCTCACAAATGCTCTTGGAGTGCATGTTGCCGGCAATCCCACCCACCACTTTAGATTCAGAGCAGTGGAAGTAATTCCCATGAGTTTACGAGAAGGGGATAATAAAAACAGAACTGAACTACGTGAATTCAGCTGGATAACCAACTTGAGAGCCAACCGTCCACTAGGTCTCAATAGTGTTACCCCATTGAAACCTATGCTGAAAGCAAGAAAAATGAGTGTAGCTTCTAGAAAGGAAGATTAATGAATAAATGGATAATTTATGGCAATGGAATATAAGAGCTGTGATCTGTTCTATGCTTTGCCAAGTTGTTCTGCGAATATATTTACATCATTTGCAGTTTAATTATCTGAGGCAGAGACTGGTAAAAACAAGAAAAGCTGCAGCAGTGATTATTTACAATACCCTTTGTGGTGCAACCTTATTATTATGGCAATGGGATACAAGAGCTACAAATGATTTTTATGCTTCAAGTTGTTCTGCGAATGTATTTACATCATTTGCAGTTTAATTACTCAAGGCAGAGACTGATAAAAACAAGGAATGCTTTAGCAGTGATAACACTCTTTGTGGTGCATTATTTTATGCTGAATCTGTGACCAGGCAGTATTTTCTATAGAACAAGGAGCAAATGGCTAAGAATACTTCAGAAAGCATATATTATATTACTCTGAAAACCACATGGATACATGTATTAACTCGCTATATTGTGCAATACGCACATAATAGCAATTTATATGCAAGCGCACCAATGCTATTGCACTCATAAAACTGTATCATATATGTTACTTGCTTCTGTGAAGTACTGCATATTGTTGAATGAACTGAATAACAATATGTTCTGGCAACCAAAGGAATTCAGTCCCTTCAATGCTATTGGATAGCTACAGGACAAGAAAATTGTAGATTGGATATTTGAAGGCATAAATATGATTGGCTATAACAAGAAGCAGGATTTATGCTGTATGCAAATCATTAACTGTGTTGCTATTGGATAGTTCTGCCACTAGGATACCAGACATGTGATACCTTGAGATACAATAATGATTGGCTCACAGCAAGACACATGAGATATGCTGTATGCAAATTAATGAGTTTTCATTGGTTATGACAATGTGTCTGGAACATTGATTTGGTTTATTCTGTTGGTTTATCCTGTCTTTAAATTCAGAATGAGCACAGCTAAGATATATGATTTGATGAAGGCTAGTAAGCCGAAAGCGCTTATCAGGGAATTTTACTGTGCTCCTGTTTTTGTTGTTTTTACTGAAGATTAAAGTTTGTTTTTACATTTTTACAGCTGTGGTGGAACCGAGGATTTTTTCCTACTACATTTCTACATTTATGCTCGCTTCAGCAATACAGCTACGTTTTCTTCATGTTCTGTAAAGTGGTTGGAATTTCCCTCAATACCTTAATCAAACCAGTCACAAAATGGTACACAGATTGTTACAGATTTGATTGTAATAATGTTAGTTCACACATTGCATTTTTAATTCTGTATTTCAAATATGCAGAATAGAAAACACAGGAAGTAACAGTGCATGATTTTACTGTACAAGGAATTGCTGGCTATTCCCATGGTGGTGTGAGAACAGTGTGAAAGTTGGTGAAATATTTAAGGCATTGCTAAGAATGATATTTACAAATTGTCATCAAGGTTTCAAAACATTTACAGTCAGTTATTTTGGCGTTAGAATGGGGTCTGAAGTTGGGTACCACCTGAGATTGCATAGTATTCCAAGATGTTGATGACTGTTTCTATAGGTCATTTGCACATAATTACAAGTGTAATGCTTTGACCAAGGATGTATTCAAGTTGTTTAATGTCTGGAATAATTTATGTGCTAGAGTTTGTAGGTACAATGCTTTTGGATTTATATCAAAAAGGGCCGTAGCTCCAAAGTGATAGTGATGGCCGTTTAGTGCTAGTTCCATTTATTTTATGCAGTAGCTCCAAAGTGATATTTCTTGTGTGTAGCTCCAAAGTGATATTTCGTGTGTGTGTGTGTGTATGTGTGTATGTGTAATTGGGCTCAAACCCTGTACCTTAAGTACAGGGTCGTGCATTTTCCACCCACGCCACCACATGTGATTCATGGAGTTTGGCACATACTTTTGGTCTGTTCCTCTTAAGATTTGTGGCTTTCTGGCAAATCATAATGAAAGCCCTTTAAGTTTCAGTCTTACCATTTTTTTATTTGGAAACACACAGTAACACAAAACACTATTTTAGCAGCTTTCTAAGATTATACAAGCAATATTTAAAATGTGTCCCTGGTTTTAGCCCTTTGCCCTCCCCCAAATAAATTTTGGCTTTTTCCAGATTTCTTCTGTTGTGAAATTGAGAGATTTAGTTGTGTCAAGTGGATGGTGCAGTGGTAGTGTTGTTGCCTCACAGCAAGAGGTTAAGTGGTTTGATTCTTGGCTGTGGTGCCTTCTGTGTGGAGTCTGTATGTCCTCCCTGTATTTGTGTGGGTTCCCTCTGGGTATTCTGGTTTCCTCCCATGTTACAAAGACATGCATATGGAGCATTTCTTCCTGACACTCTGCCCTCTGCTGAAAATTGGCTTTCTTCCAAGTCTGACTTTCCTGGTAAAAAAAATGTTAAATAAATAAAGATTTTTACAAGGAGCTGAGAGCTTCAGGGGAAGAGAAGTTTAGCACTGCATATTCCAAGACCATTTGCATTGTTAGCACAACAGGTAGTAGTTTACTTTTTATGCTGAAGGCTGTGGGTTCTACTCCCACAGTATGCAGATAGAGCGCTGATACTGTACTATGACGTATTTTAAAGGGAGTGGATGCTACAGTCTTGTGAATATCCTCCTTTGGAGGAGTTACCTAGTAACTATGAACCTGTTATCAGTTTGCCATCCATTCCCTGTTGCAATATTACCAGCTTATCATTTATTAATATAACATAGGCAATTTATTCTTCAAGGGCAACAGACAATTTATTTTTAGATGAAACAATGAAATATAGAGTTGTTTCTTAGCAGCAACCTTTTCATTAGTTAGAGATCCCTTAAATGTGGAATTATTTAGATGACTTACTTCTGCAGACATTTTGCATATTTACTGATATTGGTGGATTATGAGAAGTCTGAGTGGCCTTTTATGGTTGACATTTTCTAAAATGGGTAGTTTTGTTTTGTCATTATTGGTTCATACATTTTGTTTCATTGCTTGCTGGATGACTGTTCAAAACTACAGATTTAAAACACATTCTAACAACTGGTGCTGTGTTATACAAGGAATATAATTTAATACAATCAGGAAGGTAAATCAAGGAATGCATACATGTATGCATGGCCCTAAAAATGTGTTTGAAAACAGCCCAGAGCAAAGTGTGAATGGCTCAAAATCATGGGCAAATTTTAAGCTTTACTCTTGTTACCAAAGCAATGGATGAAGGGAAAACAGTTCACACCACATTACCATTACAACTTGGCTCACAGGATGCAGGAGATCAAAACAGGGGAAGAGACCAGTCACCAGTGGAGTCCCCCAGGGTTCGGTGCTGAGACTTTTTTTTGTTTGGCATATACATCTCAAAAGTAAAAGGAAATACCAAAGAACTTTGGCCAGCTAAGTTTGAGATGACTGCAAGCTAGGAGAGTTATTGAATCCCCAAATGACTTAACCATCATGCAGGAAGGTTTGTCCCAAATAATAACCGGTGTCAAAATCATGGCAATGCACTCTGAGAACTGATCCAATTGTTTGACATTTGGGAACTTGTGTGTACAGTGACCTAACTTTTGTCTATCATGTGCCCAGTGTCATAAGAAAGCCTTTCTATATTGCACAGCTTATAAACAAATTGATTGTGACTAGATCTAGAGATGTTGTTGTCCCCCTTTACAAAGCTCTCATTATGTCAATCATTTTGTATAATGCTCACTTTGGCATGTATCTGTCCAGCCCCATGCAACAATTGGAATACCTTCAGAGATACCTTACTAAAAGGATACAAGTCCTAAACAATAGGTCTTGCATAGACCACCTCAAAGATTTATTACTATACTCAATATCCTACAAAGTGCTTAGAGGTGACATGTCTGGCATACAAAGCATCCTCCGACATAATACAGATGGACCTACTGAACAGTAGCAAGTCAAATGGCATCAGAAATACTCAGTCCAGGTATCTAAACTGAATGTTGTGGAGAGATGGATATATATCACAGAGGCTACCACTGTTCTGGAACAGACTATCCATAAAAATAAAGCAAAGCTCATCCATCCATATTCAAATGCAACTTGGATCTAAGGATGGGTAATAGAAAATGTACTCCAGGATTTCCCCTCATGCCACTAATGGATAGAGGCAGTTGCTAAATGCTGCATCCCTTACATGGCCCCCTCAAGATATCTGTGGTATGATCACAGTTGTTCTCACTAGGGCTAATATACAATTATCAGCCATGGGGATAGCTAAGACCAATCAGAAAATGTTAATTCAAGCACCAAAAGGGAATTGGCTAAGCTTAAAATGTCCTCCAAGTGAACCTATGTTGTGGTAGCAAATAGTTATAAACAAATTACCCTTTGTAGTTCACTAAGTGCCCCTGTCACCCTCCACCCCCCTCAGTCTTTAACAGCTTCCGGCGCCTATGGAGCAGTATTCAATAACAAAAGCATTTAATGAATTTCTGATCAATAAAAGGTTTCCCTAACAGTTGCTACAACATTCTCATCCTATAACTTGGAGTAGAAGTTCATCACAAGTATCACAAGATTTGCAAAGTGAGTATAATGCTTTCTTTACAGCAGTCTTAGAAAAATAACACATTTCCAAGCATATTGGAAATATAATTTCTGGATTGTCAACTGGAACATTGATTTTTACAGTGAATATTGTTTTGTAGTGATAGCCATTGTACCCAGACCAGTTATATGAGATGTTCTTCATGTTTCACTGTTGCAGTCATCACATTTGGTTTATCCCTGCCAGGGTAGCCCTTAGTCAGCCTGAATTCCAGAGGCTTAGTATTTCTGTGTCGGTTGCTGTCATTCCAGGACTGATGTCAGGTCGTCAGTGGTATAAAATCAGGCAGCCAGTGACATTACATCAGTCTTTCTTGCCGAGGAGCCCAAAGCAGAAGCAGTTCGCATGAGTGCCGATCGGACGCTACCTGAGTTTTTTGTTTCTGAACTGAAGTTGAAGTCTTCTAAAGCTAAGTACCCCATTGGGGATCCTTTTTTCTTGCTCTAACCAATGTCAGAAAAAGTTAACAATTGTCTCGCCTGTGGAAAGTAAATACGACACTGAGACTTTCATTCTTACTGCTTCACTTTCTTAGGCCCAGACCACGACGTCCCCTGCTTTCGCTTTTGTGCTTTGTTCAAGGCCAGAACTATACATCATCGGGCCCTTATTGTAGCTAGATATTTTCGCTCTCAGCCCTCGAATTCCAATATGGCTTCGGTAAGCCATCTGACAACAGATCTTCTGAAAAAATGTAAGGATAAAGACAGAGACAGACCGCACATGTCCAAGACTGCCGACGACGCTTCCATTAAGCTAGTTGGCAGTTCTCCGGTCCTCAGTGAGGCGCTTTTGCCGCCCCTGATGCCCGCTTCTGTGGACTCACAGGCAGCTACCGAGACCCTTTTGGAGTCCGGTATGCAGCGAGACTCTTCTTCGACTAAGGATACTGTGGATGTCTCTACCTTGGATGGGTCCGTAGCCGCTGAGCAGGCACTGGCTTCCGAGGAAGTGCTTTGGACTACCGATACTCGACACAGACCAACGACTTCTTTCACGTCTACAGTTCTTTTGAAAACTACTGAGTTTCTAAGGCCCAGGGTATGAACCACACCCAAAAAAACGATGGTCCAAGCTTAGGCACCTGCTTCCTTGCCTCAGTCTCAAATGTTTAAAATGGTGGAAGACCTTATAATGCTTATCAGGGGAAGCCAGAATTCCCCTTCTAAAAGAAAAAGAGACTTGTCCCCTGTCCTGAATGTTGTGGATGATGTTTTTATGGAATCCAGTCTGACCCCTGACACCCTCCCTCCTGCTCCCAGGAAACCTGTACTATAGAGTCCCTGACTCTCACAAATTTCTTTTCAAAAATCCTACTGCTGACCCTGAGGTTATCTCTCAAGGACCTAAAGGAATCAAAGCAACTTCAGCTAAGAATTCAACCCCCTCAGATAGGGATTCCCGAGCATTAGACAGATGGGGTACAAAAGTATACACCTCTGCTACTCTTGCTATTAGAGCATTAAATTATCAGTTCCATATACTAAAATATCAGCAACATACCATGGAACTCATTAAACAAAAAAATGTCTTCTTTTCCTTTTTGAGCAAAAATAAATAGTTACAAAAGTTAATGCATTCTGTAAGTCAAGTAACTAAGCACACCTTACAATGTGGTTTTGACGCCCTAGAAGCATCTTGCGAGGCAGCAGTCACTGGTTCTGTCCTTAGAAAGCATGCTTGGCTTAAGGAACAGCCCTTGCCAGACCATGTCAAATCCAAATTATTGGACGCACCCTTGCACAAAGATAACATATTTGGCATCAAGGCAGTAGAGATCTTAAAAAAGATGGAAGAAAAAGCTAAATCTATACAGACAGTTAAATACTTCTTACAGGTCCAGCCACCGAGGTTCCGTAGGCATTGCCCCTTCAAGCACTGGTCCTTTCTTGCCCCCTCCAGATCAGCTCAGCCCAGACCCAGAGGAAGCAGGCCCCCCAGACAACAGCCCCAGGGAATGCAGAGATCTAAACAATGGAGTTCCTCCTCTTCAAATCTAGGGAGTGCAAAGCCACCCCCTCATGGAAAGAACTCACAATGACTTTTCACTTCCACCCCCTCCCTCTGCCCACCTGCTCTTGCCCCTTGGAGGAAAACTCTCCTTCCATGCAAGCAACTGGGCCACCATTACCAACGACTGCTGGGTCCACTACATAGTGCCCCAGGGATACAAATTTTATTTCCACACTCTGCCAACCCCAAAAGGGTTCCCTGATCTTCCCCCAAACCAGTGGGCAGAGGCCAAAAAGCAAGTCCTTTCCCTGGTCTCTATGGGGGCAATAGAGCATGTTCCTGCAGAACAGATAGGCCAAGGTTTCTACTCCAGACTCTTCCTTGTACCCAGAAAAGAGGGCACATAGCGCCCCACCCTCAATCTATCCATTCTAAACACCTTCCTGGTGATACCAGAATTCAAAATGCTCACCCTCCAGCAGCTTCTACCTATGGTTTCCAGGGATGCTTGTTTAACCACCCTAGACCTACACATCCCAATCAGGGAATCATGCAGAAAATACCTACATTTCAGGGCAGGATTACTGCACTTTCAGTTCTCTGCACTTCCCTTTGGCTTATCTACTGCTCCCAGAGTTTTCACAAAATATCTGTCTCCCGCCATTGCTTTTTGCAGACAAAGAAATATTCAAATTTACCCATACTTAGACGACTGCCTGATTCAGACAGACAGGAAAAGCTGCTAAATCACCTGACCATTGTAAAGGACCTACTGACCTCCCTGGGGTATACTATCAGTGAAAAGAAATCCAACTAGTACCCACACAAAAAATTGTATTCCTGGGAGCAAGCCTGGACACAGCATCCCAGATGGCATTCCTTACACCAGAAAAACAAACCTACCTGACAGCCTACTTCTCTCAAGTAGCCACCAGGACCCAGTTATCTGCAAGGAAAATCCTGCAAGCTCTGGGGTTCATGGCTTCTTGCATTCTACTCATTCCATATACCAGACTGCATATGAGGAAACTACAATGGTACCTAAAAAACCTTTGATGTCAACACTATCAAGATATGGAAACTCTTATACCAATGATATCTTGTCTAAGGAAAATTTTCTTTGGTGGGCAGCAGCATGCTACCACAACAAGGGACTTCCCTTCTCACCCGCCCATACCCTCACCACAGATGCATCAGACTATGCCTGGGGTGCACACCTGGACGGCAGGTGCATTCAGGACCAATGGAGCCCAAATCAAATACAACTGCACATCAACCAAAAAGAGATGTTAGCTGTTCAGCATGCTCTGACAGCTTTCAGACCCCTACTCTCCCCAGGGCCTCTACTGATCACAACAGACAACACCATGGTGATGTGGTATATCAACAAGCAGGGAGGGACTCACTCTTATCCTCTGTGCAAGCTCGCCATGACCCTTTGGCCCATGGCCTCAGCCATGCAACTACACCTTTTAGCACAATTCCCGCCAGGCTCTCTAAACTCTCTGGCAGACAACTTAAGCAGAAATCTGCTAGACCCATATGAGTGGCAGCTAGACCAAAGAACCTTCACCCTTGTAGCCCGAAATGGGGCACCCAAAAGGTCAACCTCTTTGCCTACCACAATTATCAGCTCAGCAAATACTGCACCAGGGAACCTCACAGCAAAGCCTGGAAAGTGGATGCTCTATCCTTCCAGTGGGTAAACCTCTCAGTTTATGCATTTCCCCTCTACAACTCATTTCAAGGGTACTGCTCAAAATAAGGGAGGAAAAACTGAGGACAATTCTGATTGCCCCACACTTGCCATGCCAGCACTGGTACCCACAGCTGCGCAGACTGTCACCCGCCACCATGGCACCTACCTCAGATCCCAACACTCCTGACCCAGAGAAATGGAGAATTCATGCATCCCCAATTGCAGACCCCCAGTCTGGCAGCCTGGCTTATTCCCTGACCTCTCCTCAAGCTGCTAGTCTAAGCAAACAAGTTCTAGATGTTATATATGAGGCCAGATGCTCCAGCACTAGAAAGTCTTATGCTGACAAGTGGAAAAGGTTTTGCACCTGGATCCAGGCTAAGGGAGCTGGAATGGCACAGCCGTTCCTACCTGTCATCCTGGATTACCTGGCAGACCTACTGCACAGGGGTCTATCCTTCTCATCTATTAAAATTTATGCCTCTGCCATCTCTGCTCATTTCAGCACAGAGCCACCTCTTTTCTCACATCTTGTCATAAAACAGTTCCTAAGAGGGGCTAACAACTTGAGGCGACCCAGAAAATCTCCTACCCCAGCTTGAGACCTAAACTTTGTGTTGGAAAAGCTCACCCTGCCCCCCCTTTGAACCTGCAGCTACAGCAGAATTAAAATTTCTCTCTTGGAAGACAGCCTTGCTTCTGGCCATCACTTCAGCTAGAAGAGTATCCAACCTACAAGCACTTATGGCTGCAGAGCCCTTCATTTTCCATGCTGACAGGGTCTCCCTCAGGACTAACCCATCCTTCATGCCAAAAGTGGTGTCCAGTGTGGCTCTCAACCAATCCATTCATTTGCCCACCGTTTTACCTAACCCACAAAACAAGGGGGAAAGGATTCTGCACTCTCTAGATGTGCACAGCAGCTCAGATTCTACCTAGACAGGACTAACTTGTTTAGAAAAAGTGATCAATTGATAGTCAGCTTCACTGCAGGAGCAGAGGGCAAGGCCATATCCAAACAAACAGTTTTCAAATGGATAGCACACTGCATCCATTTCTGCTACAAAGAGCACAAGAAACCTCCCCCATGGGGGTTAGGACACATTCCACCAGAGCAACCTCCACCACTGCAGCTTTCCTCAGAGGGGTCCCCACCAGGGACATCCTGGAGGCTGCAACATAGACATCTGTTCATACCTTCACCAAGCATTACCACCTGCCTATCTTCTCCAAATCCAGGGCAAGCTTTGCCACCACAGTCTTGCAGGGCATCCTAGCCAACCCCCAGTGTTCTTGACTGCCTCCACCCTTTTCTTCAGCTTTGGGAATCAACCCAAATGTGATGACTGCAACAGTGAAACATGAAGAACATAGTACAGTTGTGAACACTTACCATAAATGTAGATGTTCGAGTGCATTCACTGTTGCAGTCCTGGTTTCCCTCCTTCCATCCCCCTTGTCTTCTCTCTTTCTCTCTCCTTACAAGGAATTTTTGGCATTTTCTTTCTACTGGTTGTGTTCTTCCACCATAACCTACCTCCCTATTGGGGGCTCCTGAGAGGGCAAGAAAAACTGATGTAATAGCGTCGGCTGCCTTATTTTTATACCACTGACGACCTGATGTCAGTCCTGGAGCGACAGCAACCGATGCAGAAATACTAAGCCTCTGGTATTCGGGCTGACTGAGGGCTACCCTGGCAGGGATAACCCAAATGTGATGACTGCAACAGTGAATACACTTGAATATCTACAATTATGGTAAGTGTACACAACTGTACTTTTCTTTCTTTCTTTTTTTCATTTTTCTGCACTCCACCCTCTTCCTCAGATAAAGACTCTGCAGCACATCACAAAAGAGAAAGTTTCAGCAAATGGACATCATTTATATGAGGAATTGCATCATATATTGCATGTTTTCATGTTCCCATTCCACTTTAGTTGTGCCTCCTGTGTGAGGTTTGTAGCTTTACTTGGTGCATGTGACTGGGCTTCACTGATGATGATCAGCGTAAGCATATGCTTCAGTTGGATCCTCTCTATTCCTCAAAGATTATGGCCTCCATCCTTAACTGTTGTACATTGTAAATAAGTATGGAGGCTCTTATTTCTATATTCTAGAAGCCTGATGTTATTTTCTGGTCCAGATGGAGGAAAATGAGGACTAAGAGCCTCCTCTGATGTAAAACTTTATCTCTTGTCATGTAGCTCGGGGCTTTGTTAGCTTCTTCCATTATAGTTAGGCACTGAGGTATGTAGTTGTCAAAGGCATTTATTTAGTGGACTTTTACACTTATTCTTGCTTAAATAAAATAGCAAACACCAACTATTTCATTCTTTATGGACATTTGCACAGCAAAAGAAAAACATTAGCAATCAGAAGTTAACTGTTTTAAAAAGTGGAAGTCCAAAGATTAGAATGACAAAGCTTGAAAAGAACCTGGGTTGTTTGAAAACACTGGTATTTCAGACGTAGACATGTCTATATTTGAGACTCATACAGTGTCTTTTATAGTTTATGGTTGTGCCACTCTTTCTGCATCAAATATTTCATTTCCTTTTAGGGAACTTAAAGTCTAAGGGAAGCAGTTGATAATGGCTGAAATTACAGTTTCACTGAGCCACAGCTTTTCCTGGTAAGTTGGAAAAAGCCCGGGTTGTTGAAAGCAGCTGCTGTTGCATTATGTTGCCTTCAGTAGTTTAATTTTTATAGCAGGCACAGTAGACTGATACTATGATATTGACTATAATATTTACACACACACACCTCTGTGGGTTGCATTCATAATGCAGAATGGCATTACATCGAGCACAAACGGTAATATCATGGTATAGCTGGGAGTGGGGATTTTCCTTTTCCCCACTGTAGTGCAGTCTTGGATTTCTTATATGCAATTAGCAGGAGTCACAAGGGGTGCATTGGGTTTGCACCCTGCATAGAACATATGCATTGCAATGTCGTTCAGCATTTTAGCCATTTGGCATTATGAATATATTCTATATATATATATATATATATATATATATATATATATATATATATATATATATATATATATATTTATTTATGTGTGTGTGTGTGTGTGTGTGTGTGTGTGTCTGTGTGTGTGTGTGTGTGTGTGTGTGTGTGTGTGTGTGTGTGTGTGTGTGTGTGTGTGTCTGTGTGTGTGTTTGTGTGTGTGTGTGTCTGTGTGTGTCTGTGTGTCTGTGTGTGTCTGTGTGTGTGTGTGTGTGTGTGTGTGTGTGTGTGTGTGTGTGTGTGTGTGTGTGTGTGTGTGTGTGTGTGTGTGTGTGTGTGTGTGTGTCTGTGTGTGTGTGTGTGTGTGTCTGTGTGTGTGTGTGTGTCTGTGTGTCTGTGTGTGTGTGTGTGTGTGTGTGTGTGTGTGTGTGTGTGTGTGTGTGTGTGTTACTGCAGTAAGTATTTACAGTAAGTATATGGAGAGCACATAATATATCTGTGAACTGGATCTTCCCTCATTTTTTTCTTCTTGCTTTGCTCTCTGTTATTCTCTACAGTTGGCTCCTCTGCACTTATGTTGCTGAATGTGATTACAGAATCATATTCCTTTCATATTATTCAGCCATTATATATCTGTGCTTTTATTTACTGTCTTCCTTATCTGTTAGTGCCTGTTTCTGCAGCTTTCTTGTTTAATATGTTCAGTAATAAGAAATTGCAAAGTGATTGTACTGAATAATGATATTCCCTCAATGCCCTGGAAATGTCATAGCTATTTTGAACTGTGGGTAGAGGTACTGTGGAATACCATGGAACTAGTACTGGATACTTAGCATTATTTCATCTATTAATTGACAGGAGATGGCATTTTGTTATAGTTGGGTACTTCGACTTAAGTATTAATACAATATTATCTTATAGGTAGCCTTTATCAGCAGTACTTAGCAAAACTATCTCAGAGCACATTAAATTGATGGGAATCCTGGAAGTAAGGTTTCTGATGGGATTTAAGTATGACTAGTACTTTGGTTCCTTTGCCAGTTTTCTCTAATAAATTCCAGCCCGCTCTTGCCTATTATTTATTTGTTTATGTATTTTATTTATTTACATTTGATAACCGGGTAGTGTCTGGCTGGGCAAGTAGCCTGTTTTCAGAAGATACCCCAGGAGAAGAGCTCCCAAGTGAAGTTACAATAGTTAAAGAGTAATAAAAACATACATTAAGTAGGTTATAAAGTGTTAAACATCGTACATATTACAATATAGGCTAGATAATAACAAAAGTCAAAATATACATATAATTGCAATAGAGTAAAAGACTTAAACATATAAATCAACATCTCAAGTCATAGTACTTTTTTTAATACTATATGTTTGATGAAAGAGTAGTGTTGCTATGAACAGGGTGGCCATGGTGGTGTGGCGGGTAGCATTGCCACCTCACAACAAGAGGTTCTCCGGTTTGATACTTGGCTGGGGTGCCTTCTGTGTGGAGTCTGCATGTCCTCCCTGTGGTTGCGTGGGTTTCCTCTGGGTACTCCAGTTTCCTCCCACATCCCAAAGACATGCTGTACGTGGATTGGGCACTCTAAATTGGCCCTAGGTGTGAGTGCATTCCGTGGAAGGTTGGGCGCCGGGCTGGCAACTCAACACCGTAAAACTCCACTGCCAATTATGAGCGGACAGGTGATCCGCTGTGGCGACCCCTAACCAGGAAAAAGCCGAAAGAAGAAGAAGAAGTGTTGCTATGAACAATTGTGAGTGGAAAGTAAAGAGCAAGAGCAAACAGAAGAGCAGAGTAGGAATAGCTTAGCTAGAGGAAGTGCAGGAGCAAAACCATGATTAGTGAAGTATTTTGTTAGGAGCTGTTTGAAGTTGTGAGTATCAGGAATGGATACAAGGTGCTGGGGAAGAGAATTCCAAGATTTGGCTATAATGTGGCTATATAATGAATCACTATGGAAGTTGTGGGTTTTGATAACTTTGAAAAATATTTTATCTGCTGACCTGAGTGAGGTAAGATTAGTATAGGGTTGAACAAGGTCAGATAGGGCTGAGTAGTAGTCTGGTTTATGGTTCATAGGTAGGTACTAGGCTTTCGGCCCTGGGGCCTATACAAGCCCAGCCAAAAAGGTACCCTGGCTTTTGCCACCCAAGAAAATTATTTTCCTGTGCCAGTGTCGAGCAGAGCCACAGAGGTGATCCCCGGGGTGCATTTCCTATTTCCCATCCAATCATCAAGATTTTTCTTGAAGAGTGCTAGTGAGGAGCTTTGTTTGATATAGATAGGTAGTTTGTTCCAGAGTATGGGAAGTCTCTGGGACAGGAATCTATCCCTCTGGCATGTTCTGTTTAATGTGGTGACAAGGTTTAGGTCCCTAGAGCATGTAGCTCGGAGGGATTGAGATTTCTTTAAGTGGAGCATGTCCAACAGCTCTGGGTTTGACATAGCTTTGTATGTTAGGCAGAGATCACCTCTGAGTAGGCGATATGCGACAGAGTAAAGCTGGAGTTTTTTGAGACAGTCTACATAGGGCATCTGTTTGTGGCAAGTAATCTTCTTTGTGAGGTATTTCTGCGGCCTTTCCAGTTGTTGTAGATGTCTTGTGAGGTACATACCAAAAGGGGCATTGTACTCTATAATGGGTCTAATGAGTGATGAGTAGAGGGGAACAATGACCTCTTTTTTTCTGGATGAGAAACCTTTTGTGATGAGGTGTGCGATGTAGAAGGATTTTCTGACTACTGTGGTGATGTGATTATCAAAGGAGAGACTACTGTCCACCTGTGTCCCAAGGTCTCATCACACTTTCATTGTTAAGTATACTACCGCCTATGTTGTAGTTCATGGGTACAGAGTTTTTACCAAAGGGGTTGGATAACAGAGTGAGCTACTATTAGCTGGTTGAGGGTGAGTAAGTTAAGGAGTTCAATCCAGTTTAGTAGTTGTAGGGCAGTACAATGATGAGTAACAAGATTTGAGGTTATTCAAGTCGGATTTCCAAAGATTTGTGAAAACTTGTGAGCAGTAGAGAAGGGTGGATAGGAGGTGAGTCCTAGCTGTAGCTGTTCTGGCATAATTTGTTAGATATGGTTTAGCCCTGTACAGAGCACCAAGTTTTATATGGACTTTTTTGATTGTTAATGCAATATGTCTGTCAAATTTTAGGCTGTTGTCTAGGGTAACACCGAGGAGTTTTGTTTGTTCAATGCGGTCAATTGTTGTGCCATTGGAGGCGAAGATAGAGATATGTGTTTGTGTGCTTTTTCTGGAAGAATTGGAAAATACCATAAGCTTGGTTTTGTTAGGGTTTAAGATGAGTTGGTGGTCAGATAGGTATTTTTCAGTGCTATAAAGTGCAGTCTGGGTTTTTTCTTGGAGTTCATTTAAGGTTGGGGGCAGAGCAGATAAGGGATGCATCATCTGCATATTGAATGATGGAGGCAGGTCTAGCTGCGGAATAAAGATCATTTGTAAAAATAATAAAGAGAAGTGGGCCCAGGATAGAGCCTTGTTGGATGCCAACAGCAGTGAGTAGAAAGGGTGAAAGTTTATTATCCCATAATGGGACTTGTTTATGGTATTATCTGTATCCATATTAAGGATTGATATCAGAGTATAGGCAAAGAGAAAGAAATAGGGAGGTCCGAAATGAAAGACCAGCACTGGTAGAGTTTTTAATAGAATCTAGAATAGAAGCTGCCATTAAAAAAGGAATAATTAGTAGAGCATATAAAATATTGTATGATAATTATAAGAATCAATCAGAGGGGCTTAGAAAGGATTGGGAAAAGAGACTGGATAAGCAGTTCACAAAGAGACAATGGGGGGATATATGTATATCTCCCAAATATGCAACAAAGTCTAGAAGATTTAGACTCTTTGTCTGGAAGTGTTTACATAAGTATTTTATACCCCAAGTAGACTCCAAAGAATTTTTCTTCAGGTGGACAGCAAATGTTAGAGGTGTGACAAGAATGAAAGAGGTGGCATTTTTTTGGGAGTGTAGTGAGCTGGCGGACTTGGATTCCCTGTCAGAGATGCTGGGCGAGCAGATTGGATTGACTGGGTAGATGATTTTTTTTGAGCAACGATACAGACTCGGAATTGCCTAGACATAGTAAAGCCTTGCTGAATCTAATTATGGTGGCTGCCAAAAAAGCAGTTACTAGAAAATGGAAATCAAAGTCTAGAACAACATTACTAGAAGTACTGAATATAGTAACAGATATAAAACATCTGGAATTGGGATCTTTCAAAAAGGGATGGAGCAAACTACATAGGGAAAATGGGAACTGTGGGAACAATATATGCAGAGAAGGAATGAGGTTTAAGAGGCAGGATGTAATGAGCCATATAATGCTTAACTGACAATGATTGGATAGATTATAAGTGATGTATAATGTTTGCAACTAGTTTTTTCAGTGGTGTCTATGATGTATAATGTTTGCAACTAAAGTGGTGTCAGTGTTGTTTTCCATTTACATAAATGTAAGATTGTCTATGTCATACGTGATAATTTAATAAAGATGTTTATTGGAAAAATGAAAAAGTACTTCGGTATGACTACACTAGATCATTCAGTGTAGTGTGATTTTATAGAGACCATCAGAAGTTATAGCTCAGTATGCCCTTTATCTTGTCAGTTCATCTTTTTTATTTTTTATCATCTTGTTAGATAGTGAAATAGAAGGATGTTTACAAAAATGTTTTTTGAATACTCACATCTTTTGCAAAGTCTGGCTTTTTATCTGTGTAATGGATTCATACTGCATGTGGTTAACTTTTCCAAGAGTATCAATCATTTGTCTCAACTGTTCTTTTTGTGCAAGTCTGTTTATGGTTTTTGTCAAAGTCCATGTCAGTCTGGTTTTGTGTGTGTTTTTGCACAAGGGCTTCTTTAAATATATGTATATGCATATATATATATATATATATATATATATATATATATATATATATATATAGGTTTACCTATAAATAGTCGCACGATGTATGTGCGAACAACATATGTGCGAAAACAGATGACACACTCACAATAGCGACGTACAAATCAGCGAACACATAGTGTCGAACTGACCTGCATAACACGACCATTACCTATACGGACCGAAATTCCCTACCGCTCTGGACCCAGGAACAAGTGCTACCATGTGTCCCAAGGGGGGCGCAGGTCCAGTATTTGTTGGGATGGCATCGGATTTCAATATGTCAACTGACGACATTCTGAATAGCTGATGTTTCATCCTGCGACATTATTTATCACTATTCTGACCGTTCAACATATTTTTATTCATTTTTTTCATGGTAAACTATATATAGTTGCAGTCCTTCTGTTTTGTTTACAACTGAAGGGTATTCCCAGCTAAAGGCTTCTTAAATAGAAGTCCACTTGACATGCTTAAGATTTATGATCCGTCTGTTACAAGTTTCACTTGAATACTATTGTCATAAACAAAGTGGCATTGAGCAGAACTCTGATCAGCTGGCAATGTCCAGAAAAACCTTTTGAACTTCTCACCCTTACTAAAAAATACCACTGTTTAAACTTTTAAGCGCCTGAAAGGTCACCAACTGCAACCTGCTTGAAACCATAATCCCAACAGGGGCAAACAAGTCACCGCCTGTAGGACACAGGTCATTAGTATGCACACAGATTAATAAGCTGCATGATGCTGACTTTTATTTCTTTTTCATGGTGCTTATGATGCAGTTTGCAATAAAGCTGAAAACCCTTTTTTAATGCTTCACTTACACCCAAAAGGGAAAAAAAAAACAGCTTAAAAGCATCACATAGTAACTGAAGCTTTCAGGAAGATTTAACTGCAATATATTCAGGAGTCTGGGTCAAATGGTAAAAAAAGGTATGTATTACTTTATATGAACTTATCTAGCTAAAAAATCTCCAGATGTAATGGACTGAACATATGAAGTGCAATTTCCTCTTGCAATATTTAAAACATTAACAAAATGAGAGAAAATGAGCTTTCCAGAAGTAGTACACCACGATATATTTTTAAATGTGTGTTTATTGTTTATATTTATGTTAACTGCATCACTGGTAAGTGGTAAGACATAATCAAAGAGTTTAGCTGGTTTTCTAAGCCAGAATTAGGTGGAATGTAATAAGTTCATTGTAGCTATGGCAAGTCTGTTTTTTTTTGCTGGGAGGGGTGTTAATTTTTTAACCCTGCAAGATTTGCTAAGTGCATTTACAGTGTTATGAATGAGCATTGCTGATATTAGGTTCCAGAACCCATCTCCCTATGGTAACTCCACTCATACCAATACCCACAAATTCATATTAAGTGGTTTCATTAATTCTGACACATTAACTTAAAAAATGGCTTATGGTATTGTCAAAGTATTAAAGAAAAGGGAAATATTAAAATATTTATTGAGATGGAGAATGCAAGGATAAACAAGTAAAATAAAATCTTCTTGAAACCTGTTGGAGCACTGAAAGTTCTTATTCGATTAAACCTTACACGAAAACTATTTTAATTGATGTAAGACAACACATTTTTGCTCTGGAGAGATTTATCTGTGACATTATTGTAGTCTGAATTTTATTGAAAATATGTACCCAGAAAGAGTTGCAAAAGGTAAATGTCATACATATCTCTAGTGATTAGATATACCACACTTTTCCCAGCTTAAAAAGTCAGAGAGGAAATTATAAGAAACTTCAATTGTTAATGTTTAGTTCTAGCATATGTGTCTGTGTGTATATATATATATATATATATATATATATATATATATATATATGGGTCAACTTCTATATACCGAAATCCCATTAAACTGAAGACCAAAAACCCGAGACCAGAAACCCGAATATGCACATTCCTGAGACCTGCAAATATTGAATCCCATAATACCGAAAACAGTAAAGCAGAAATAACGTACTTGCATTCCAGCTAAATAACACACCAAAACCAACACAAACAAACTACTTTGTAACACAACTAGTAAACTGCAAAGCACCACTCAAACATTTATGAACAGCACCACACTTGACATACGTAAATTACACATTAAACACAATACAAACAAATCAAAACCATTTCAGGAATACTTTACTTAAACTTGTTCAAAAGACACTCTTCACAGAACTAAAAGAAACAACAACTACTGTATCTTTCACTTTAGCAGGGGAGCTACTCCCCTTAAATTAAATATACCAAGTCCAAGATCGCACTACCTTGAGAAAAATAGCAAACTCTGAACATACATATTGCTCAAGTATTACCACTTCTGCATCATTTAAACACTTTCTAATGCCATAAATTTCACAGACACCACAATACTTGAATGTAATATCCACCATACCCGTGTTTATGGCCTTATTGAAAATCCTTAAAGAGACAGTGCGCACTTCAACCACTTACCATTTAACTTTTATGAACATTTCAGTAATCTACTTGCTTGGGTTTGTGGTCTTGGTTTTCTGGTGTTCGATATTCTGAGAGATTTCGGGAAAGAGAAGGTAACCCATAGATATATATATATATATATATATATATATATGTATATATATATATATATATATATATATATATATATATATATATGAATTCCTATCAATTTGAGTTTTCTGAAACTCAAAATTCATATGGTCGAGGCCATATTATTGAGATTTTGGAAACTCAAAGCTTTTGAATGGAGATTGCAGTACAGTGAGGATTGGGAAATTTACCATTTTCTTCACTGTAGTGCAAGCTCAGAGTTGGTATATATCATTTGCAGGGGTAAGGGGAGCCCCTTGCATACATTTAAAAAAAGTAGATTTGTGTGATTTTTTGCTTTTTTTTTTTGATGTTCCAGTTTTTGGAAACTCAGTCATATGGTCTTGTCCATATGAATTTCAAGTTTCTGAAAACTCAATCATCTGACATAGATCCATATATATATCTATATATGTGTGTGTGTGTGTGTGTGTGTGTGTGTGTGTGTGTGTGTGTGTGTGTGTGTGTGTGTGTATGTGTGTGTGTGTTTTGGAAGCAGTAATGAGGGCACGACATGGCAATATTTGTGGAAATTGCGTCCAAGGTATACTGAAAGGCAACCAAAAGTTCTTGAACCACTCATTCAGAGAAGGAGGAGCAGGTATAGCTGTGATACAGCTAAGATAGGGAGCAGTAATGGGGCCACTCATCTAGTTTCTGCTCAACTCTTTCTCCTATTGTCTCTCTTCTTACAACCTATTGCCTAAAATTGCTGCTGAGTGTTGTAAAATAGTGTGGCCACTTGTTGATAGCAGCAGCTCCAGTACTTGGTGCCACACACAAAGTTTCTGCCACTCAGTCTTTCTTTTTTTGTATATTTTGCACTTCAGTTTGAGAAGCAGAGATACTTAATAAGTTAAACTCATTTATAATCATATACATAGTCATTATTCTGGCTCTGAATGATGACTGGGATTTTTATGAAGCAAGTTGGAATATTTTACAGTGGCTACTGTTTGTTTAAATTCACAGTACATTTATGTGACCATTATTTTTTTGCATTCAGATATCTGAGATATACACAGTCAATAAAGTGGCTAAGAATGCTGGGTGAGATTGGGGTGCTGTTGATGGATGAAAATAGCTTACAATCATGTAATTTGCTCATTTTAAATAGTCTTTGCAGCACTAATGTGCATTTGTGTGAAATTAGGTTGAAATACTTAACTTGTGGTTAATGTGTGTTTGTGTCCAACAAACTTAAAATGCATTACTGTGAACATTAGTTCTATCACAATCAGATCTGATGTGTAATCCTTTGCTAAAATAGCATTAACTGATGGACTGGAGATGGAGGTCTGTCTCTGAATGAAAATAACTTACTCTGTTGTAATTCTAAATATTTTTTAATGTGGTTTTCAAGAATAGTGGGCACTTGTTTGAGGTAAGTGGGTTTGCCTGGTTTATAAGACTAGTGTGCATTTGTAGGAAGTAAGTGGGAATATATTACCATAGGTATTGCTACGCGTTTGTGTATGATAAATTTGAAATGTATCACTGTGGCCATAGTTTTTCATCAGAATCAGGCATCTAAGATGTACTTAACTGTAACTGGTGGTTATAGTTTGGGCTTGCCTATGGATGAAGATAAATTATCCTTTAGTCATCTGCTCATTTTAAACAGTCATTAACTGAATTTCCAGTGTGTGTAGTCTGTTGGAATACCTTACTTTGACTATTGTGTGTTTGTGGGAACACACTTCAAATGTGTTACTGCAGCCAGTATTATTTTTCCACAATTGGATATCTAAGGTGCACATAGTCATTAAAGTGCTGGGTACATAGGCTGTTTGTATATGAAAATTACTCTGTTGACATCAAATTAAACATTCATTTTTCTGAACTGGAGGAATAGTGTGCATTTGCGTAAAGCAAATTTATTACTTTATCGTGGCCATTTTATCACAATTACAAGTGTGAGGGGTACACAGTCAATAAAATGTGCAGAACAGATGAGTGTAGACATTGATGGATTATGATTACAACAGCTTGAATGGGTCTTTTATGGTTGAACTGTTTTGAAATGGGCAATTTTGTTGTTATTGATTAATATATTTTGATTCACTTGTTACTGTGCTGTAACACTAGAAGTTTAAAACATATTCAGATTTTACTTAATTTAAAATCACTCTAGTAGATATGTATATACTTGAACCAATCAGGAAGGGGAATCAAGACCAATCATTCCAATTCAGCAGGTGTGTTTATGCATTTTTCTAATTTGAAAAAATGACCAGGGCCATGTTGGAGTTAATCCTTCATTGGTTGTAATGCGTCCTTAAACTGTTGACATCTAAAGGTGGGCCATTTTAGTCCTCACTGCCTCTGGTGTGCTAAAAGCTGCAGATATTGAGTTAAGAGCTGGTGGTGCTATTTGCTGTAAAATTAGATGAAACAATTCTGCAAATAGGAATGTTGCATAGTTAGTGCTACTTACAATGATGTTAGAAGAGCTGATTTTACAACTGGGAATGTTCAGTAGTTATCAGTAGACATTTTTGTTATAAACTGGTTTATAAAAGTCAGTACTCATATCAATCCTTGATTTGTTTAGGACTTCATACATTTGTTTTGATACTACAGTGTTGTGTTGTGTCTTTCTCTAGGATAGCAGACAGTGTGCCAGCATCTTTTCAGTTACATCATACATAATGGAAACCATAGTTCTGCCTCACTGTTGATTTAGTTTTCAGTAAATCTAACACAGGCCTGATTTACTCAATTGATACTCTTCCTCTGAAGATCATTGGGCATTAATAGTCTCATATCATTAAGTATTGATTTCCTTATCTCTGAAGTTATTTACTCCTTTTTATTTCTCAGATCATTTTAATGTTTCTGTACCAGGATCTTCGCTTATTGTTTTGTTATAAGTGTTTTACCTACAGTATTCCTTTATCCTCTCTTACAGTGTCCTTTTCATTTTTTATTAAATCAGTGTCTGTTTCTGATGACTGTTAATATCTTTCTTTGCTAATACTCTAGGGATATCATAATCTGCAATCATTTTTGCACAATCATCATCTGATTTAACATTACAGTCTTATTTTTCTTTCCAACTCATTGAAAGTCTTTTTTTTAATAAAATGCATTTATTAATATCACACAAAGCTCAGTAACTTGTGTACACACTCGATTACAAAACAGAAAGCAGACTATTACAACATTTTTTCCTTTGTACACATTGTGGAGATATGATTTTTGTTTTAACAATTATTCAATGCAGCATGACATATTGCTCAAGTCCTGCCTTCCCTGGAATATCACTCTGCCTCTTCATTCTGAACATTATTCTCTGTGTATTGTTACCACAGATTCCATTTATGTCTCTGTAGTTTACTCCCTACCTTTTCTACACATCCCACCTTCAGTTCTTTTATCTCTTTTACAACATTCAATAATTCATTTACAGTTGGTTTTGTTTTTGATTTCCTAGTAGTTACTGTTTTGGCTGCTCACAGTATAAAACTTAGTAGGGCCTTACTCTGTCAAGGCAATTCAGTTTCTGTTTTATAGTTCAAAACAGCAATTTCCTTAGTTAAAGTAATTTGCTTCCTTAACATTTCTGTCAAAATACCTTATAGGGAATTTCTAAAATGTATTAACTCATTACATTCTCCCAAAAAAACATGTTACCTCTCTTTCCCATCACATCTGCAGTAATTGCTGTCTACCTGTAGAAAAGTATCTATTTAAGGTATAACAATATCTATGCAAAAACGTCCTTACAAAATCCAAAACCTTCTAGTTTTGTTTTTTGCATATATGGGAGCCATAGAGATATCTTCCCATAGTTCATTTCTTTTCTATTCTCATTTCCAAATATTTTCTTCAGATTGATTTTGATATTTATAATGCTACTCATTAAATGTCTTATCAGATAATCAGCATGTGTTGTCTTTTCAAATTGGTGTGGCAGAAGTCTTACAAATTATGTCTCATTTCTGATTGCAGGTTTTACTTTGAGTTATTAAATATGCTTTCTAATTGTTTCAGAAATCTGATAAATACACAAAGAAATGTGCAAATGGAAATGCTCATATACCAAGACAAAAGCTGGAGCTTTCTTTTCCCTTTGTTTGCTTCTTGTTTGTTTGCAAACAGTGATATTGGCATAACACTGACTCTTTGCTTATAATGTTGCATCTGGCTTAATATTTTATTTTATTTATTTATTTATTTTTATTTATTTATTTAACATTTGTTGACCGGGAATGTCCGACTAGGTTCCACAGATCCTGTTTTCAGCGGAGGCCCGGGGAGAAATGCTCCAGATGCATGTCTTTGGAATGTGGGAGGAAACCGGAGTACCCGGAGGAAACCCACGCGAACACAGGGAGAACATGCAAACTCCACACAGAAGGCACCCCAGCCGAGAATCGAACCAGAGAACCTCTTGCTGTGAGGCGACAACGTTAACTGCTGCACCACTGCGCCGCCCTATAAAATAAAATAAAATAAAATAAAATAAAAAAATAGTATGAAAATAGTGATTCACTGGCTGAGTTCTTAGCTTTGGAGACATGTAGGAGGGATTTGTTGGAAGAGCGGAGATATCTAGGGGAGTTGTATGACTGTAAGAAGTTATGGAGAGCAGGAGTTTTAGCTGGGTGATGGCAGATTTTGTGAGCAAAGGTAAGTTGATTGAAGTGTAGTAGCTGCGGATGTTCCAGCCAGTTTAGTTGTCTAAGTGATGTGCAGTGATGGGGTCTATATGAAGCACCAGTTGCAAATTTGGCTATCAGTGTGCTGTGGTAGCATTGTCGCCTCACAGTTAGACGTTGCCCGTTCGATTCTCAGTGAGAGCGTCTTCTGTGTGGCGACATGCGTGAACGGGCATTCCTTCATTGAAGTTTGTGCATTAGGCCCAGCAAGCCAGCACGTAAAACTCTACTGCCAATCATTAGCGGACCGGAGTTCCGCTGTGGCGACCCCTAACCGGGAAAAGCCGAAAGAAGACATTATAGCAAGATTCACATTTGGCAAGGTCATTTTTATGGAGGTTGGTAAATACTGGGGAAGCGTATAAGAGAGTAGATAGGAGGTGCATTCGGGCAATAGTGGATTTAGTATTTTTGGTTAGGAATTGATTGTTCCTATGCAGCAGACCAAGTTTCTTCTGGACTTTTTTAATGGTTTGGGTAATATGTATGTCAAACTTCAGATTGTTGTCTATTTCGACACCTAGCAGTTTTGTGTGGATTGAGGGGGTAATGATATATTTGTTTTTGGATAAGATGCTGAAAAGTGGGGAGGGGGGGTTGTCTTGGGTGGAGGGGGTTTTGCCTGGATGGAAGAGAAGAAATTTTGTTTTGGACCATATCCTGTAAAACATGAATTTAGTTATAGTATGTTGAACTACATGCATCAAATAAAATATTTTTATACCTGAGGCCAATCATTTTTTTCAGCTTTTTATATACCTGAGGCCAATCATTTTTTTCAACTTTTTAGTGATTCTTGTTTTTACTCTTTGTCCATAAATGAAACATCATTCTTCACTAGCTGTTACAGTGGCCCTGTTATTATGGTAGCCTCTTTACAAACCTGGACCTCTAATTAACCATTACCAAATTACTTTGAACCTCTTTTGCTTTGGTTGGGGTTGTCAACTCATGTATATATCTTACCTTTTTTGGGATTGGTGCCACACCAGTTTTTGGAAAATAAAAATCCATAAAACCTAAGGTGGTGCTTGTCAAGCTCATACCTTTTCATATTTACTGCATGGCTATTATATTTTTAATCCAATACTTTTCTCAAAGATTCATTCTGTTCTTTCTCATCCTTGTCTTAGACTATAATGTCATCTCTGAAAAGTTCTTTGCACATGTAATTCCACTCTCTGAATGTATGGGATGCCAAATTATCTTATGGCTATGTGATTAGATAAATTTATATTGCTAAATTGATGTTCAAGTTGGTGCTAACTTGACCTATGATGCAAATACCTCTGTACTGATCTCACTCAATGTGTCATCCCATGCTTTTGCCAGGTACCTCTCTTTTGTATGGCTGTATTAGCTGTTCTCATGCTTACAGAAATCTTAACTTCACAAAGACCCTTAGACGTGGATTATTTTGCTATGAGTGAAACTTGTTTTGTGAGGCCTGATATGTCCACTTTCTGGAATTCCTTTATTTATTATATTTTGCTGCTGCTTATTTATTATATTTTGCTGAAAAAAACAGGTTGTGGATTGGCATAATGGTCAAGTTTTTTACCTCACAGATAAAAGGTACATGGTTTGATTCTTATCTTTAGGGTTGGAGGCTGGCATAATGGTGAAGGTGCTTACCTTATAGATACAAGGTGCAGGGTTTGATTCTGACACAGGGTAGCTGGCTAGGCTTAAAATGGCCCACAAAGGCAGTTAGCGTAGTACTAATCTGAGAATCTATGATGTACTGGATGCAGCCTAGGAGTCTTTGAATATTTAAACCTGAGGATTTGTTAGCTTCCCAATGTCACTGAATATTTGTATTCACTGAGAAGTTTATTTAAATTTATTATGTATGCCACCAGAGAAGTAGCAAGCTATTCTGGCCCCTGGAGAAGTTGCCTGATGTAACTCTCCTCTCAAAAAAGCTCTTGACTGGAACCAGAAAAAGTTCTTTTCTCTCTCTAAAATGTGACAAACTGCTTACAACCTTTATTCTACATATATATTTGTAATATTTTAAGTATGTAAATTTCATTGTGTTTGACCCGTGCCTTGGGCCATGACTGAAAATCTTTGGAACATTTCACTTAAATATAAGAAATATGATAGATAAAGAAAACAGCACTATACTTTTAATGATATTCTCTATCAAACTGCATACACTTCAGAACTCTTTTTGCTGTCTTTTCCATTTATACAAGTTCCTTGTGTTTCTGTTGCTCTCATTTCATTTTTTTCTCGATTTCTGTATTTGCTTTTTCCTTACGAATGTCTTACTCTTTACAGTGATTGGGTTTCTTTGCTTGAATATCTAAAATTTCAGGGTATCTAGAAAAATTCATCTGCTGTTGCCGAACTAGTGGTATACTGCTTTCCTGTTAACCCGGGTCTGCTAAATAACTGTATTAGCTTCATCTTAGTGACTCTGTTATGGATGTCATTTTACAGCGTCTGGCTAGTACCCTTAGTATTCTGTAATACATCAGTGTGGAATCATTTTCTTCTTGTTTGACACTAATAAATGCATATGTTTCATAGTTTACATTGTTCTTGGGCTTAAAGTGTTTAATTTCTTTAATGCATACTGAAACGTGTCATTTGGTCCTTCTTTGACTTCATTTAGACCACATACTTGTTCCCTTGCTATTTGCAATAATAACATCTTATGTAAAGTGTAAGGATATTGCATAATTTTGAAATCTGTCTACCCACTGTTTCCACTATGAGTTTGTATTACATGTTCATGTGTTTCAACTGTTAGCAGACTGAGAATTGCCACAGGCATTTTTAATCTCTTTATGCTGTATCTTTAAATATTTCTTGTATTCTAATATGACATTATATACCTTTCTCTCATGGCCATATAAAACAATGACAGAAAGGTTACCCATCTTTAATTTTCTTATTTCTAATAAAACTCATTTTTTCATCATTGAGTTTTATACCGCCACATTTGTGGGCTTGAAATTAAGATAAATGTGCACATTTCACAGAATTTGCAATGGCAGAGCAAATCCACTCATATTGACAGAACCTACAATAGAACTCTAGGGGGGTGAGGCTTGAGGACATTGCATAGATGGGTATGGCTTATTGTAAGTAAAATGCACAGAAAGAGCAGTTCAAACAGGCAGAATGCTAATTATAAGATTAGCTTTTTCACCATATACAAGGCAACATTGCCCTGAAAAGTTTGTCAATAAACAACTGGCACTTACAGATTTTATATCTTCAAAAATCATATTAAGGGCCAGATTGCAAAAAACTTCTGCTCAGGTAAGTGATTTACTCCAGTGTAAGGCCTTTCACACTTACAACAAAAGCAAGTCTTTTGGAATCAGGCTGCAGGTTTCCTGTACACAACGAAAAAAATCACAAATGAGATGAGGGTGAACCCATATAATTTCTCTAATCCATCCATCCTCAACCCCTTTTCCCATCTTAACACATATGGTTGGGGTGTCACTTTGACAGTGACAATCCTCTAATACCAAAGTCCACACTGCTGGGTGGCTGGCAGTACTGCATTTTTTTTCCACATCACACACACACACACACGTCTGCCAACTTAGAGGGTCCAATCCACCTACTACATGTCTTTGGAATGTAGGAGGAAACTGGAGTCCCAATGGTAACCCACACAAACACAGGGAGGATATGCAGACTTCACACAAATGGCACCCAGGCTGAGAATTGAACTGGAGAACCTCCTGCTGTGAGAAAAAACTCTATCTGCTGTGCCACTATACTGCCCACCCCACCATGTAATTTCTGTAATGAATAATCATTAATTACTGTGCAAGAATGCTTGCAGATTCTGTTTTAGCCAGTGAGCATCTCATGTTCATGCTGTCATCTGGTCAGGAAATGACAATGTGGAGAAACAGACCTTCCACAATCACTGCAAGTCTCCACTGTCACAGCAAGTAAAGATATGTGCCTGGTCATCGGATGTCTTGTTAGGTATGTTCTAATTATGAGTCAAGACTGCTTGGATAACTTTCTAAGCCATTTCTTTTACATTAAATATCATTTAGTTACTAGGTATAAATGGGCCAGCAGTAGGGCATCCATCGAGGTACTTTTCGGCACAGCAGGTGGGGAAAAAATATCTGAATATTTAACTTTCTTCAGCTGAAGTTAAGGTTCAGCAAAGTAGAAAGTACTGTGCCATTTAAACAAAAAACTGAGAGAGTACACACTAGCTAAACATGTTGGAAGACTGACATTTTACTGATGACGCACACACTCTATGTTACAGGGTGCAGTAGAAAGGAACATAAAGGCATGTGTGGTTGGCTATGCAGTCCCCTTTTTTTGACTCTTCTGCACCAAGTAAATGCACTGATTTATGGCCATTATCTCTTTGATAGCGAAATAAAGTAGGAAAAACAATGTACATTTATGAACTGCCCCTCACATGAGTATCCCAAAGCTCTGAACAATAAGAATAAAAAATGTTTCAATATAAAAATATTAAAAATTTACAAAGCAAAATGTTAAAATTGCCTGCTAATATAACATCAGCTATGAAACTGTAGCACTCAACATTCACTAGACACCTTTTTGTTTTGAAATATATAGTTTGCCATACAAACAGTGCTGCCCTTATTTGTTGGGTTAGCAGTTTTTTCCCTTCTTGTAGACAGTGTCCTCCTCAGAGGCTGTTGCCTCTTTCAATTTGGAAGCAGTAGCTCAGTGCAGAGAAACAAATTCAGAGAGACAGTTAACAGATTTAGACCTCATTCACAGCTCAATAACTTGTGTTCTTGAAATCCCTTTCACCCCTCCCCATCATGTACACATTACACAAAAGAGACGCTGTTAATGTTACTTCAGGCAGCCAAAGGTTTCACTGTGAGGTCAAAATGACACTGCTTTATGCTTTCATTTTGTTTTCCCTGGCAATCAAGGCTGAGGTTATCACTTAACTGGCAAAGAAGCGCTGTTCCATAGTTAATAATGAATAGCTTCCATAAAACAAGGCACAGTTCTAGTACCTCTAGTAAGGAATAACAGTCATCTTTAGAAACACAATTAATGTGCAGTTTATGTAGGAACAACATTAAAATGCAACATAAACTCGGCAGATGTGAATTATAAAGTACGAACATGGTAAATAACGTTGTGTTAATGCTAAGAAAAGCAAAATATGTAGCACTGATCTTCATAAACACGTATTATCCTTTGTAAAGCTGACTGCCTTTTTGTATATTCATTAAGATGAAAAATTATTTTCTAGGCCATAAAAGAAACCATAATCATAATTTGGAAAACAGCACTAGTCATATTGGAATGGCAGGCACTTAGTGTAATGTGTGAAGTCTAAAGGAAATACACTATATACATGCTTAAATGATCTTAGTGTCATAAAGAGGTACAGAATATATTTCATACTGGTATATTCCACAGCAAATCTATATTGATTATGCATTTGAACAGTATTTGTTTGTTGGACTAGCATGCCTTCAACTGTTCTACATTCAATCTGATAGCACAATTCCTTGATTCTACTGTGCTTGAATAGTATTTATTTAAACAGCTTAGAGAAAGAGGTGTCATATGAAAATCTGAGTTACTCTGTGGATTCCCAAAGTTAAAAGAAAAGGCTGTTCAGAAAGGACAGTGAAGCCTCCCTTTAACTCTCTAGGATACTAGGTAGAGAGGAGTCTCATTAGGGAAAGGGCAGGAGTCTCATTAGAGAAAGGGCCATTGTGTTGACAAGATAGAAAAGCAGCATTTTTGTGTCAGATAACTGCATCAGTGAATTCCTTAATTTTCATAAAGTGTTGCTGCCTTGTTATATAAAACTGTAATGGTGTGGAACAATGGAAGCTTTATACCTACATAAACTTTTCATTTTTTCCCTATACGTTAGTTAAAAAGTGATTTTTTTTTATTGCCTACACTTTTGCATTGATAAATTCAGATACTCTCAGTTGGCTTTGCATTTGGACAGCTATCTGATTCTCAGTACTGGTGTATACTGAACAGCTGTAAGAAAAAAAAGTTCTTTCTGGCATGTGTTCACAATTTCTAACTCTAACAGTATAGTATGCCCATTGAAGAAAGTTATTTATACTTTCAGTGAGGCATAGACACGTTACTTTTATTTTCTGTCTGTTATTAAATAGAAAAGGAACTATTTAAACTTTTTTTTTACATTCTTATCACTGGATATAAAGGAAATTAAGTTGTTGGCTGTGGGGTGTTTGTGGCTATAAGACTCAAAGCATGACAACAGAGCATAGATTTTCAGAGTCTGTCATGATGAGCTTTCCTCAAAACGAAGATAAGTATGTGAGCTAAATGGGCCTCCTCATGCAAAAAAGGGCAAGTTGCAATACACATCACGAATACAAATTTAAGATAGTTAAGGTTTGGTTTAGTAAATAATTCTTGTGCTATTAAAATCCAGTCACATGCACATTTTTACTTACTATAATCCTTGTGAACAACACTATTTGTTGACTTGGTTGCCCTACCACTGAAGTAGCTCTAGGTCTTCCCAGTGAAACTGGCCTCACAGTTTTAGAAATGTTGCACTAAAGAAGTTAGAACCAATGACCACAGCAAACTTTTGCTCACTTAATGTTCTCTTAGTATTAATTTTAGTTTGGATTTCTATAGGTCTTCTTGCATATCAGCATTATTTTTTGGTTGTTTTCCATGCGTTTTTGTTTTTTAATGTATTTATATTGTAATTTTTAGCTGTGAGACTTATTCTTTAACAGCACTATATTTTTTATACAGTCCAATGATAACTTGTCTCTAATGTATTATTGTGACTCTTGGTAAAGACTCTTAGTTTTACAGACAATTCAACGTGATTGGTCTAAGTTAAACACGTTTCAGTTTTGAATTATCTACAAAAGGGATTTATTAACTGAAGTAATTAAGTGCTGATGAAGTCCTTACACTTACAGGACAAAAGTGCTTAACCTATATCTGTTTACAGTCCTTGCTTGATCAGTTCATTTGTTTTTAATGTGCGTTACTATCTACAATAAATTTCTTCTGGATTTTATTTTACCATTGGTTGTTTATCTTGTAAGTAAGGCCTACTAAGGCAACACTTCATGTGCAGGAGCTTGTTTTGGTTATTTGTTTTCACTTCATTCGTTGCTGTATGGGTACATGTCTTTCCTAGGTTCTTAATTGTTGGCACTAAAGAAATTCCCAACCACATGCTTCAGCTACAAATTCCCATTGTTTAACTCTATAAAGACTCAACTGAGTTAAATGGTTACATTTCAACCTTGTAAATAAATGAAAGTATGTTTTTTTTCTTTTGTGTTTGTCTATGTTGGGGCGGGGCTTGCCTCACTGTACACTTCAGCAAACATGGAGAAGGGAGAAATCTCCCAAACCAAACTATGCTGTGTGCATACTTAGAAATTGTACTGGCACTAATTTTCCATAGAAAACAGGAAGTGATAGTGTGGAGTTGTGTTTAGGTGAAGTGTATGAAACACAACTTTTAAAATCTTGGTACAAGAAATTGGACAGAGCCTAAAATAATGGGAGGCAAAGACCCAAAAGTAGACAAATTTTAAATATTGCTCTTATAAACTTGAAAAGTTGTTAGAGTAATAGGATTTGTGTTAGCATGTATTTTATGAAGGATATAAAATCTGAAACTCAAATATGAGTCATTATTTAGTGACTTCAGTCCTCAGTGATTTGCCAGAAAAACACAAATTTCATGAGGAACAGACCAAAAATTTGAGACAAAAATCTGGACAATTTTGAGAGGTATGGTAAGAAAGCCAACCTGGTATTGTTATGAGAAAGATTTTTTTTTTTTTACAAATTTGTGCAGAGTTGCATTTTTGGATAAGTTGTCTTGTTTGTTAAGAAAAAGCCTTTAATAAATAATTGGTTGATAATCATTACAGGTATTGTGAAATTATGAAATGGATGATAGTAAACACTAGGTAAAATTCAAAGTGGCAAACAAAACACCATACACTAGTCTAAAATCGGTTTAATTCTGCATAGTCTCTTTGACTAGGCATCATGCATTAGGTTGTTACAGCTGATTCATAGGTTTACATCAGTCTATAGGATTCTTTTTCCAGAGCATAACTCACCTAATAAATTCTAGAAATCACATAAGCTCTTTTCTATCAAATATGGATTACAACATTGAAAAAACCTGCAGGGTTTCTGTTTAATTCCACTGAAACATTTTACAAGTCGTTGGTTTCACCTAGAGTAACCTGCACACATTTAGATTGCCTAACTGCCCTTATGGACATTTTTTAAATATAACCTTTTTGTAATGTGATTGGTACAGCAGTTCCACCCTTATTACACATTCATTATTGTGTGATTGTTTTTTTTTTCTCTTTGTAAACTAATTAAAGTAATGTTATACATTCAAGATATTGTTTCGGCTTCCCCAGTCGTCTGTGTGTGCTAATGCTGAATTTTCTTTTTCTTTTTTAGGTAAGTTTTTCCTCTCTTCTGGTTGCATTGCCTAATAGTAAGTATTCATTTAATGTTACTGATTCCACTCAGTGTTAATTAAGAACACTGATTTTATTTCAAAATTTTAGACATTATTTGGAAGAGCATAGAGATATCCAGCTAGGGCAGGATAGTGGTTGTACATAAATCTTGTTACTTTATTTTACAATTTTCAGGTGTCAGATTACCCACTGAGTGCACAGTTAATGTCAGATTATTTTAGTCAAATTAGGCTACTGCATATGCCAACCAGGCACATTTCACCAGATGAATGCTTTCCTGTGCTTATAAAGTACATTTCATGCCAGTGTTGCCCCTGTAAGTGTATCAGTGATTGCTATGTATGCTGTCTTGTATGTTTTGTATAATCCTTTCGCTGCTGTACAGAATCAGTTTATGTAGATTCTTGCTAACTAAGCTACAAAGGAGCATCAACAACTTCAAAACTCAGAAACAAGTTTTTCTCCTGTAATATTAAAATTTTCTAGAACTTTCATTTCTAATATAATTTTATAATTTATTTAATTTTATTCATCCATCCATCCAATGTTGTTGAGTTATATCTAACTCCTGAATCAATCCCATGAACAGCTGACACAATCAAAGTAGGAATCAAAGTAAATTATCAGACATTTCTTCCATATAACAAGCATACTCTGTACACATACAGAGAACTTACTAATCTGCCTATTAGAGGACTTTGGGATGTGAGAAGAAACCAGAGTGTCCAGAGAAAACCCACATGAACATAGGGAGGAAATGCAAACTCTCTACTTAAGGCACCTTCCTCAGGAATTGAACCGGAGAACCTGTTACTGATGTGAGGTGAGTGTGTTACTGCGCCATTATAGTTTCATAAATTTCCTTGGGAGACAGCACATTTCTGGTAGTGTTCTTTTCATGCTGGACTTTTGCAGTTTGTTTTTTTTTTCAGTTTTGATCTCTCACCCCCTTTTACTCCAAATCCTTTCACATAGAGAGGTGGCATAATGACATGCATGCTACTCAGCAGCCTCAATAACTACCAACCTTTATATTTTAATTTTAGTTTTTTATTGCAGTGACATGGGCCACACACACGTTCTTCTTTCCCACTACTGCATTTACCTTGTGATTTCCATGAGACCTAATAGAGTATTGCAGCATGTTAATTTAATTTGTCTTGCTAAATACTAAAAGTGCATACACATATATATATATATATATATTTGGAAATGACTAAGGTGTCCTTTAACATTTTGAGCATCCTTGTCTAATTTCTATTGTTTCTAATTCAGAGGAGAATTTCTGTTGCCTAAACAGGCTTGAACTTCCTCACTACCTCTCCTACCTGCAACTAACAACTGCACACAAAATAATCTTTAAACAATCTGACTGCCCTGCTCTTACCCCAATTTTAAGTCTCTATCATCCAAGTAGACAACTCAGATCTGCGAATCAGCACCTTTTGACAGTAGATGAAGCTAATCTGCCAGCTTGCCAGCTTCTATACTCCTGCTCAGTAGTTAAACATGGAATACCCTACCACTAGCTATCAGGACTAGTCAAAATCCTGCCACTTTTCAAAACCTCTCTAAGAGACTACTTATCTTCTGTCTGAAATTGTATTTGCTGCTTGTCTCCTCCTCTCAAATCCTAACATCTACTACTGATTACCAACATTAATGTTTAGCATTTACTATGTATGAATATCAGGTGTAAGCCTTACTGTTCCTACAGTCAGAAAATCTAATTGTGTCATTTTATTATTATTCCTGTAATATATCCAATTGTTACATATGTTACGTTTGTTGTATGTACTCTTGAATTGTACACATTGCATCGTAGTTACTCTGTGTGATTACTTTATATACTTTCTATTCATGGAGCTTTTCTCCCCAGGCCTCCACTGAAAATGGGCTCATTACAGCCCAGTGGACTACCCTGGTAAACAAATGCAAATAAATATGTATATTATGTTGATCACCTGCACTGCTTTTTATTATAAGAAGTACAGCACACTGTCTGTTCTGCAGCAGAAAGGTATCTTTACAGAAAGTGACTATTTCAGAAACTGGCTTTTGAACTGTATCAGCCATGGGAATTTTTGATACAGACAGATGTTCTTTTGTACATAACCAGATTCACAATACAAAGGAAGTCTGGTACTGTCTTTAGCAAGAAAGATCATTTTGTAAGGGCTGTTTCTCAATGAATACTTACTCCTTTTTCTCTTTAGACAATAATTATCTGTGATTCTTTCAGTATGCTGTGACATATCTTTGTGTACCTCACTCTTGATATCAGATTTTCTTCAACATTTTGAACTAGTCAGTTAACCCTTGTCTTGCTGGATTGGTTGCCTTATGTGGGACTAATCATACTTGATACATTCTGAAGCTTGTTGAAACTTTGTGACTAATACTTAAGAGAGGGGATAGACCATGGAATAAATGTGCTGTGTATGGTCAATGTAATGGACATACTCAGAGAAACTAGATGGTTATGCCATGATGTCCTGCTATATGAATACAAACCTGAATGTAGTAGGGCCACTGGTCTCTGCTACATAAGAGTCATTACTCCTGTGTTACCCCACCCTCCCACATTGAATGAATAGGTCTCTTTTGAATTTCATCCTTTCCCTTTTAGTCAACTATAGTGGAAATCAAGTCTAAGTTTCAATCCCCAGTTACTGGCTGTGTGGGAGACACCTTGCATGTATAGCACTATGATAGCATATTCTTTGTGGTTTGATTTGTTTCAAGTGATCAGCACAAAACAATAGAGTCTATATGTGTAAAAATCATACTGTAAATATTTACAGGGTTATTGCTGAAAAGGCCATGGTGACAATCCTACTGTACTTGTTTCTTTAAATAAATTATTTAGCCCAGTGCACTTTTTTGTTGAAATGGCCAGAAGTATACCACATATCTGTGGAAGTCCATTACTGCCCCCCCATAGCAGAACAGTGGAAGAGAAGAACATTAAACTAAATAAATATCGAACAGCATATTGTTGATGCTAGGGGTGCATCACTGAAACCATGCAGGTATTGCTTCACCTGTAGATTCTGGAACTACACGATTGATGACTTATTGGTAGAATGGGCGTTCATAACTGAATAAGATGTGGGAAGTAGCCAGTCATATTTTCAGTGGTAATGTATGATTATAGTGTAGAGTTGCAGCCCACTGTTCTGTGATTTATGTTTTATGTTTATTGTTCAGATTTTAATGATACACATTGTTATAAAGTATGTTACTGAAGTGTTAGTTATCTGCCTAGATTACTGAATGTCGCATTTTCTGCCTTATGTTTTTGTTTTCCTTTCCTTTTCCCCCAGTTTATTGCATATACCTCATTTAGCTTGTAATGGGTGCATTTTGTGAGAATATAAAAATACAAGGCAGAAAGAGTGATTGGTCATAGGAATGTGATACTAGAGATTCAAGATGTAAAGTGTACTAGGAATGCAACTTATGTACCAGACAAAATTAACTGAAGTCAAACTAATTGAAAGATTGGATGAATTCCTAAAAGTTCAGCATATAACCTATAAAGAAAACATGGAATAAGTTTGAGAATCTGGTTGGTAAAATGTATTACTTTGTGCTGCTATCCCATGATAAGCCTGACTGAGGCATCTAATCTGTCTGACTCCATTTTTTTTAGTCTGACCTTCCTCTTCCTTTATACTTTGTGAATGGTATAATTAATTAAAATTATTTTTCAGTGAATATCTGAAAGTTACCATTATTAGTAAATGGTTACAATTGCGTATTTTATTGTAGAAGTTCAGATCTGAAAGCACCTTTGGGGTTTAAGGCTGTTATAACAGACACAATATCAGAAACCCCTACCAAATACGTTATTCCTTTTAAATAATGCTATGGTCAAAGGGCAGTGATTCAAAAAGGCAAGAATGTGATCCCTAGCTGTATAACTATTGTCTTTTGAAAATATATGCAAAATGTTAAGCACAGGCCTTCGTGTAATGCTTATGCTGTTTTGAACTCTAAGTTCATTTGTAAAAGGGGAGGAGCATTGGATATGTGCATCTGTGCACGTGCAGGATTCCTGTTTATTTTATTTGATTGATTGCGAGATTGATTTATATATGTTCTTTAGGCAAGCCATCTGACTACACTAGACTCATTTTCAAATGTTAAGCACGGGCCTTCGTCTAATGCTTATGCTGTTTTCTGCCCTAAGTTCATTTGTAAAAGGGGAGGAGCATTGGATATGTGCATCTGTGCATGTGCAGGATTCCTGTTTATTTGATTTGATTGATTGCGTTATTGATTTATATATGTTCTTTAGACAAGACATCTGACGACACTAGACTCATTTTCAAAGCGCAAAGGAAGTAATCTCTAGTGTACAAAGTCAAACCATTTATAGTCAGCTACAATTGTTAATGTGTTTTATGCATAGTATGTGTGGTACATGGACAATTGTGATTACACTCCAAACTTAGGAAAAAGATTAACTTGTCATGGACATGTGAGACACAATCTTAACAGTGGTTAAGAAAATCCTGCTAAGGACATCCAAGTGCTGTTTAGATCTGGTCTCATGCTAGCAACTAACAGAGGACAGTGCTGGGCAGCAAAGAACAGCATTAAAAGGTAAAACAGCTTTTAAAACTTGTTAGATGCTTTGCTCAGTTGTTAGATGCTTTGTTCAGCCACACTTTTGTAATAAAAAATGTGACAGAACAAACTAACAGATTTTAAAGCTGTTAGTTCTACACAGGGACACTTAATATCATCCGACAGATAGCAGGAAGAAACTGAGTGCTTTACCAGCTTTCAAAGGCTTTGAAAACCTGTTTAAACACTTTACACTCCTACATTGCTCTTAAGGTGAATTTCTTGACATCCATGTCTCAAACACACATTAAGCTGGTTATGATCAGAGATCCAATCAAAATCCTCTTTAAAGTTCAGGCAGTAACATACTGTAAGCAAAGTTTTTAACTTAGGCAAATGTTATATTGATTAGTAAGGGTACAAATGAAATTTTTAGCATCAGTGATGCTAATTATTACAAAGGTTAAAAATAGCATGTCATAAATTAAGGAATTAGTGTATGATATATTTAATAATGCAGTGAAAAGGATAGTAGAGAGAGAGTCATAAATCCAATGGAAAAGGACAGCAAACAGGGCAAAGATGCAAAAGTGACAGCCAACAGCTAACAGGGTAGAATAAGAAACACAGTAGTAAATTCATCTAGGAGCAGGAAAAGGAAATCTACCATGCAGGCAGAGTATGAGTAATGGTACAGAGTACTACAGATAAGATAAACAGGAAGAAAATTAAGAGAAACAGGGAACAGAGGAAAGATCTAGCTATCAAAAAGAAAAGGCTTGCACAGGTATAACGCAAGGGAGAATTTTTTCAGGAGTAGGTAACCAGTGAGACAAGAAGAATGTAGTAGAGGTAAAAGGGGGCAAAGGTGGTATTAGTTGGAGAAGGAATAGGAGAAAATAAATCAAGATAAAAGACAGTATAGCTAAGATCTTTCTACTTGGCTTATCAGCCAGTGAAGAAGAATCATGCTAACATCAAGTTAAATTATTGAAAAGTTCAAAAGTTCATAGTCGATTACTAGGCTAATGGTTTAAGAGCTCTTACAAGCCTAGCCAGTATAACCTGATTTTACCCAAGATATGGCCCCTGGGGCAAGTGGATGGCATGAATTTGTGCCTATGCCTTGAGTATCTTGCAGACTGACCGTGTCCATAAGGGACATAGGCTTTACCCCAGGTGTGAATTTGTGATTCCCCATCCATTGATCCAAATTGCATTTGAAGAGGGCCAGGGAATGTCTCTGCTTAACAAGAATAAGAAGCCTGTTCCTGAAGGGGCAATCTCTGAGACACATATCTGTCTCTCCAGTATGTTTTGTTTGATTCACTAAGTTCCGATCCCTAGATCAGGTGACCATCTTGCTGTTTGACTTGCAGATGTGTAGCAGTTTCATCAGGGCTGTCTTGTAGGTCAGGCACAGGTCACCCCTTAATAGTCGATAGGAGACAGAGCTAAGGGATAGGGCTTTTAGTCTGTCAACATATGACATGTTGTTTACACCTTGATTTTTTTTTGTGAGGAACCTCTGAGGTTGCTCCATATGCTGTAATTGTAAAGTAATACCAAATGGTGCACTATACTTGATTATTATTCTAATGAGGGCTGGGTATATCAGGACTATAATTTTCTTGGATCTGGATGCAATACCTCTGCTTATAAGTTGTGCCACATAGAAGGACTTCCTTGTGACGTACCCTCTCTGGGCCAGTAATCAAGGAGCCTGAATTCTCACCACTGGCACTGGAGAGGAACGATCACTTGGAACAAAAATGGATACACCCAGTATTTCCAGATCCAGCTGTCTGCATCAAGCACAATTTCCCTTAAGAGCACACAGGGAGCACACTCAGTCTGGGGGCTGGGTTTCCCTCTCTCTCCTGAGCTCCAGTAAAACTCCCCACAGGCACAGCAGTAGAGTTGAGTCCTCAGCCAAGTGTCCAAGCCAAGTCTTCCAGTACCCTTTCTGTGAAACCAGTGCTTTGTGTCCCTGCTGCAAGCAGCTGATACACACACTATCTCAGATTTGATTTTCACACACCCCCAGGAAAGGCTGACGCAGATTTGCTAGCTATGCCCCCTTCTACCCAGGCTATAAGGTAGTTACACTGCCAGCAGACAATCCAAAGCCAGCTACCTTAAGGCTGTTACAAGGGTATCCAATTATAGTGAGTGAAATTAATATTAGAACCAATTATAGTGTTTGATCAGTAGAGTAAGGCTTTCAGGAGTGGCCACAGAGTGACCAAATAGATATAAGTACTCTCAAAGGTTAAAATATTCTCTAAAGGACGAACTACAATGAAAAGTTTAAATAAATTTAATAATAAATAATAAAAGAACATGAAAATACTAAATATCTATTTGCAATAAACACCAGAGTTTCAGCACAGGAAATATTAAAATAACACAGATGCATAGATTCACACAGATACAGAAAAACAGTACTTACCTAATCTCACTGTATTTTCCTGACTGATCTAAAGAATTACTATTCACTGGTCACTTGTTAGAGCAAGGCAATATGAAGTAAGTGAGGAGACCTTCTTTGTCATTTTCCAAGAAAAGACTAGCCTGAGACTTCATCTAGTATTAAAACATCATTTTTGTGATGGATTACAGAATGACATTATACACATCTGTTCATCTGACTTCTGGCTCCCATACTTCTCCCATTACCAGAAACTGAACCAGGATCTCACAAATATGTGTCACCATACACACAGATAGAGCTTTGCTAAGATCTGTTGGAGATTCTGGAAGTCATAAAACAATACACTTCCCACAGGAGCTAATAAACCATTTTCTGTCACAGGCATTTTGTCTCTGGCTATAGTCAGAACTGTAAAATACAATCTTTATGGCCTAAATTAAGCAATTTAATTTCATACTATTTTTCTGCTGAGCTTAACCTCGTCTCTTCCGGTATCCTCTGTTGCAATATTAATTTCAATAGTTATAATACAGTCTGACATACAAGTTTATCTCTTTTAATGTCCAGCAGGACACACTGTTGGTACATTTGTAATACAGCTTTACGAATACATTTTTCAACACAAGCATCTGTACAATCAGTTTGATATACAAATGACATATAATTCTTTACAAAATTCCAGCTAGCTATACTGGCATATGTTACACATCCACTGCCCTCCTTCTCCTGGCATAGCTGGCAATACATTAAATTGTGACATCTGTCACTCCTTTGAAGACTCAAGCTAGTTTTTCAAGTGACCCTTGAAAAACATTGTTTGAGAGGAATGGGGCTGTCTGGATATACATTAACCCATGCCCTGTCTTGAGATCCCATCTGCATTGGCATTGCTGACCACACTACAGTGCTGCAGTGTCATGTCATATGCCTGCAACCCTGAACTCCACCTTAGTAACTTGTCATTTTGCTGGCTGGTTTGATGTAGCCATAGATCCCTTTCAGATTCCTCCTGCCACCTACTGCAAATGCTTAGCGCAAGGGCCTCCCTGTCATGATAAAGCTTACCACTTTGAAGGGTCCTTCCCAAGCTGCCAGCAGCTTATTGTGTCTAACAAGAAAAAGAACCATAACCTGCTGTCCCACAGTACACTCTCGGGTTTGAGCATTATTGTCATACCAGACATTTTTCTGCTGTTGGACTTCTGCCAGGTTCTCCTGGGCCAAGCCCATGAGCTCCCTAAGCCTTGTCCTGAGGTTAAGGACATATGCCACAACAGATTCCTTGTGGGATTTGTACTCACCCTCCCACTCATCACAGATCAAATCTAACGCCCCCCTCACCCTACGTCCGTACAGCAACTCAAAGTGTCAAAAACCTGTGGATTCCTGGGGTGCCTGTCTGTATGCAGACAGCAGATTGTCCCACTCTCTCTTAAACTGATCTTCAAGTGCCTGTAGCATGGTCTTTAGTGTAGAGTTTAACCTCTACACATGGCCATTAGTCCGGGGTGGTAGTGGTGGTCTTTAGGTGCTTCATATCATAGCACTCCCACAGACAAGCCAACAGGTCTGACATGATATTGGCACCTCTGTCAGTCAGTATTTCTCTGAGGAAAGCTGGCCTGCTGAAACTTTCTTAACAAAGCATATGCCATCTTCTCTGCCTTGATGGAGGACAGAGCCACCACCTCAGGGTATCTAGTAGCATAATATATTACCACCAGAATATACTTCTTCCCTGTGGAACTTGGGGAACTCTGAGGCCCCACAGTATCCATAGATATCTTCTGAAATGGCTGCTCAATCACAGGCAAAGACATCAAAGGAGCTTTGACCTTGTCTCATGCAATGCCTACTTTTTGGTACTGCTCTCAGGACCTGCAGTACTTTATTAAATCTATTGCAATCCCAGGCAGTAAAAGTTCTGCATAATACATCTTTTGGTATGCTTTATGCCCATATGACTTGCAAAAGGAATGTCACGGGCTATGGCTAGACATCCAATATGGTAGGCTGTAGGCACTACCAACTTCTGCATTACCTCACCCTGTAGCTCTCCCTCAGGAGTCCACTCTCTGTTTATTAAACCCTTTGTTCCAGGATACAGACTTCCCTTTTCCTTGAAAATCAGGTGCTTCCCTAGATACCTCCCTCCAACCTCTTTATGTAGGATCCGAGAACTGAGCCTGTCTCAACTCTATCTTTGTGACCCTTTCCAGCTGCCTTTCCACAGGAAGCCTGTTATCCTCTGACAGCGGTGTCTCACTGTCAGCCTGAGTACTACCACTCACCTCTGCCCCCACAGTCACTCTGTCCAAAGGAACATCAGTACCTACCAGCAGCTGTGGCTCACCTTCAGGCTCACTGCTACAGGATAGCTCCCTCCCTGAAGTAACCACCTGACCAGCCCTGGCTTCAGGTGTGGGGCCTGTGTCTCCCTCAGACTACCAGACCTACATACCTGCCTCCAAGCCTGACTGCATGTAACTGCATACACACAAGGTACTGCATTATCAAAATAATTTCCTATCAAAACATCTGCAGGGATATCCTCAAACACACCTACTTGCTTGCTTCCTTTTCTACCCTCCCAGTCAAGGTGAACCCTGGTCAAAGGCATTTGGAATGGGGTCTCTCCTAAAGCTCTGACTGGAGTGGACTGCCCAAGGAAGTACTACTCCTCTTTAACCACTGCAGGCTTCACAGTGGTTATATTAGAGGCTGTGTCTCTCTTAGCAGTGGCCTGTTTTCCATCCACAAAGATCAGATATAAACACTGGTGGTAACTTGATACCCCTGTTGTCTCCAGACAACTTACCACCGGCATGCTGTTATTCCCACTTGCTGGCTCCCCCACCTTTTGTTCCTCACCTTACTTCCAGGGGCATCTGTATGATACATTGCCTCACTAGTTACACTTAAAACCTTTAACCCTTGATCCTGGCCTTGTACCTGAACTAGTGGCTTCCCCTGTTATGGGTGGACTCTGTTGTGGTAGTTTAGGCTGCCCACCATGGTTTCCCTTATATCCGTGTGCAGAACTGGATATCCCCTTCCTGTGCAGTGATGCTCTGCTTGCTAAGTAGAGATCTCCTTTTTTCCCCAGCTCATCCATAGAATTACTATCCCGGTCTGCCAACAGTTTCTCATGTCGTCAGGCAAAGTGCTAAGTACTTGTTCCCTCACCAAAAGGTATGCCATCCCTTCAGAACCGATGACCTGACACCCACTCATCCACCTATGAAAATAAGTGCCTAACTCAGCAATATAATCACATACACTTTCATCTGTCTTGTGTCTGTACTCATGAATCTATTTTCTGTAAGCTTCAGGTGTTACCTTAAAACATTCTTGTAAACAATGTTTTACACTATCATAGTTTATACAGTCAATATCACATTCCTCCCCACTGTGAACACATGGCAGTCAAAGTTCAGGCTGCTGTCTAGCTGTGTACCTAGATCTCTCACCTCTGAGTCTGCTCTTAGGGATGTGCTATTGATGTTGTAATTTGCATGGGTATTTGACTTCCAAAAGGGTATAATAATGCATTTTTTTGCATTTAGTTTTAGGCCACGGTTCTGGCACCCTCCGGAAGGGTACCTACATCACTGGGGGATTCAGTGATTGTCTCCGGCTTGCATTTGTCAGCAAACTTTGTCATCTGGAGGCCTTCCACATTAGCCTTGACTTCTGAGAAGTATATTCCAAACAGGAATCAAAAGGGAAATGAAAGGTCATGCTGCTAAATGCTAGGAGTCTAAACATGAAACTGCACTCACTGCAAGCATTCCTAACCCTGGAAGATGCTGGCATTTGTGCAGTCATAGTAACCTGGTTCAAAGCTGTGGAGAGCACCCCAGCATTACCAGATTACTCATCTTGTCACTTATTCAGACCCCAAACCGTGGGCAACAAAGCAAAAGGAGGTGGAGTTGCAATATAAATAAAAGACATACACACCTCCAGACTGGTCAAACAGTATGATACACAGGAAACACTCCAGGTGCAGTTAACCATTGACAAGACCCCTATTCAAATCATAGCTAGTTACAGCCCCCTAACTTTGACTCAAGATGGACACTCCACCTATCTGGACCTCTTAGAATCTATCAAGATTCATCCCTTTGCCCTGATCCTGGTTGACTTTAACTATCCAACCATTGACTGGAAGAAAAAACAGCAGTTTTCTGTTGAATGTCACCAAGCACGAGCCACGTGCTTGGTGACATTCAACAGAAAACTGCTGTTTTTTCTTGGTTGCTGTTTGGCTTGGTTGTTGGTTTTGGTCGTTTTTGCATTGACTGGAAGAACTAATCATGCCAAAACACAAATGCCCAGAGATTCCTTGATTTTGTCAATGCAAATGCTTTGGACCAGCTGGTCGACACCCCCCACAAGCAGTGAAATATCTTGGACTTGGTATTAACCAACATGAGTAACTACTGCAGCATCCCTACAGTGTCATCCTCCCTGGTAAGATCTGACCACAAAGTGGTCACCTTCAAAGTCACCATCTGTCCTGACCCACCCCTAGCTAGGATCAAAGAAAAGAAAACTTCTCCAAAGCTGATTACAACCTCCTGAGGGAAAGTTTAAACAGTTTCGCAGCCCCCTCCCCCTCCATGGGAACTGGCACATATGTCCAAACCTACACCAAAGTACTGTACGTGCATGGGAATGAGGAATACTCGACAGTACAAAATCATCCTCCTCAAGGAAGAGTAAGCCTGTCTGGTGAGCATCTGCAATAAATAAACTCTATAATAAAAGGAAAAAAAATTGCTCTCCAGGACCAAGCAGTTGCCTCACTGGAAGCAATCTCTCCTTAGCCTGAACATATAAATAAGAGCTCTAGTGAAATCCTCCAAAGCAAACCAATTCCACACTGGCCACATCTAGTACGAAATCATAAGGCCTTCTTCACATATGTCTGCAATCTCAAAGGAAGCACTCAAATCTGCTCAGAACTTGTGGTCATACACAAATGCTGTAGATATAGTCAACCTGCTGGCAGACAGGTTCAGTGAAAACGTCACCCCTCTGTACTCCATCAGTAAATCAGGACATCCCGAGCACTTGCCCCCCTCTCCCTTATCTCTAGAGAACAAGTCATCACTGCCCTGTCAAAGGCAAAAAAATAGCCTCCATGGGACCCGATAACATCCTAGGCTGCATCCTACATGAACTCCAGCAGGAACTTGCAGCACCACTAAGCACCCTATTGAAGCAAAGCCTGAGTGCCGGCTTCATCCCAGCTGAGTGGAGGACAGCCATTGTCATCCGTTTGCACAAAGATGGAGTGACTACCGATCCAAGAAATTATAGACACATAAGCCTAACTAGCCTGATCTGTGAGGCCATGGAGCGGATTATCATGGGCCTGATTAACAAGGAGATTGGCAACCTAAAAAACTCAATCCCACACAGTTTGGTTTTGTCAAGAGGGGGTCATACTTGTTACACTTAGTCAACTTCTTTGAGACAGTCACCAAAGCCATGGATGAGGGGAAGATGGTGCACACTGCCTACCTTGATGTGGCCAAAGCCTTCAATACTATTCCCCACTTGGCTATAATAGATAAACTCTCTCAACTAGCCATCAATCCATATGTTACCAGATGGGTAGCAAACTGGCTCACTGATAGAGTCCACCTAGTCAGAATAATAATGTAACGAGTGGTGTACCCCAGAGATCGGTCTTGGGGCCTTTGTTGTTTAGGATATACTTTTCTGAGTTGCAGTCCAAACCAGTGGGCTACAGCTGACCAGATTTGCAGATGACTGCAAACTGGGCGCTATCATCAATTCCCCTAGTGATGTGGACATCCTCCAAGAGGATCTCACCCAAACAAATGACTGGTGTCAGAAACATGGCTTTAATCTGAGTGCCAAAAATGCATCATCAACCCCTTTGGGGAGATTGATGTCAGATTAATAACAAGGCCCTTAGCATGCAATCAGTTGTGAGGGACTTGGGCACCCAGGTTGATAGCAAACTGACTTTTGACCAGCATATTGCCTTCTTTGTACAGAAAGCTTTCTACATGGCCCACCTCATTAGTAAGGGTATCTCATTCAGGGACAAGGAGGTCATAAAATCCCTGTATTCTTCCCTTATAAGACCCATTATTGAGTACAATGCCTCTTTCGGCATGTACCTCATAAAGCACATGCAGCAGCTGGACAGACCACAGAGGTTCCTCACCAGGAGAATCCAAGGCCTCAAACACCTACCCTGTAGAGATAGGCTAAAGGCCCTGCCCCTCTACTCAGTCTTATACAGACTCCTCAGACGAGACCTCTGTCTGGCATACAATGCAATCTCAGACCCTGCCTTGATAGGACTGCTGCATATCTGCAAGTCAAGTTTCACTTGAGTAAGCCACACACGTGACCTCAACCTGGTCTGTGACATAAATAGGACTCGTTGCCGGGACAGATTTGTGTCCCAGATACTCACCCTTCTGTGGAAAAGACTCCCTCTTCACATCAAGCATAGTACCTCATTAACCCTTTTTAAGTGCAACCTGGATAACTGGATGGTGAACAGGAATATACCCCTGGGATTCCACCTTTGTCACTGCTGGACAGGGGCATTGGGTGCTGACTTGATGGAACATGGGCTAAATTATTGGCTAGGCTTGTAAGGGCCTCAAGGCCAATAGCCTAGTAACTTCCTATGATCCTATGAGTGGTCCCAGCATTGAGTCCTGAGACACATCACTAATAACTGGTATTTATCTGGGTATGGATTCACCCAGTTTAGCCGCATGGGTCCTGTCCATGAGCCAGTTAACAATTCTTCTGGTGATGTAGGGATTTATGCCCAGTTTTGTGAGTTTATTTATAATACTCAAGAGGGGAGCTCTGTCCAATGCCTTGCCAGGTCGAGGTAGGCCTGGATTCAAATGCCTTGGCCAGGTAGAGATAGGCTGCATGTACTGTTTTACCTTCATCTATGGTCTTAGTGACTTTCTCAATGAAATCCACCAGATTCAGTAGGCATGACCTGTCTTTGACAAAGGTGAATTGGGTGGGGTCCATTGTTTAGAGGTTTCCTATGTCATTATTTATTAGGTCCATGATTATTATTGCCATGACCTTACATATAAGACTAGTTAAACCTTTTGGTCTGTAATTTCTTGGGTCAGTAGTTGTTTCTCCTTTATGCAGAGGGATGACTGTTGTTGTCCTTCACTCTATCAGGATAAAGCCACTCCAGAGTCATGGTTAAATAGAGATCCTAATGAGCTTTATAAATCCTGATTTAAGCTGTTTAAGAGGCAACCTGGTATATCAGCAGGCCCCACTGAAGTTGCATTTTTAGCTTTAGAGACCACAGTGGCGACCTTTTCTTTGGTGATAATTGGTGGCGGAGTGTGGAGGGTATTTGTTGGTGGAGAACTGGGATTGATGGGGTGGAAAAATTTGAGCTCAGTTTGTCAGTTAGCAGATTAGCTGTATGTTCTGGTTTAGTATAGGTGATGCCATCTACAACTAATTCTGTACATTATTGGGTGTTGCCCTTAAAATTGTGGACATAACTGAAAAATGCCTTATGGTTATCCTTAGCTTTGGAGGCTATTTTTACCTCAAAGTCTGTTTTGTGAGATTTGACTAGTTTCCTGATTTGCTTGTTTAGACTAATTTTGGGCCTTTTTCTTCTGTTGTACACATTCCCTCCTACTTCTCAACAGGATTTCTTTCTGTTACTGTACAACATATTAATACCGGGGGTCCACTAGGGTGGCTTGTTTTTGCAGTTTGACCAGAGTTTATTTTAGTTTGGTACTGCCATTTCTATGCAGTTGTTTATATGTGACCGTACAGGCCTTTTTGTGTTTTCTGGATTTGGTGGAGCTTGGAAATTATCTATGCCATCCCTGGGTGTGTTTGAAAAGTGCTGCCACTGTTAGGATGCTGATGAGTGCACAAAGCACCTTCTGACTGCCTAAACGATAGTCCCTTAAAGGATTATTGATCAGTAAACACTTGGGCAAAAATGATTCAGTAAAAAGTAAAATGAGCAGTTTTCCTTGCAGGCAGAGCATTACCATTTCAGATTTAGACTGTTACAGAGAATAAATGCACTAATAAGGGTAGTACAACAATTGTTAATCGTGTGCAGTTGAATAGACACCTTAATACAGCACCTTACGTTTTTTCTTTTATTTTACTTAAGAAAGCTGTAGTTGCTTTCTATTCATAGCTGAATAAAATAATCAGGATATGTTTTACTTTCTGCTTAGATGAGTGGTACAAATGTTATTCAGATTTACTTCTTTAAATTGTGATTTTTCACCCTGTTTTTATTTATTGACATTATAGTTCAACCATAGGAGGGGTGGGTACCATTGTGTCTTTTAAGACTGTTGGCAAATCCTTGTGATAAGGTTGCAATAACTGCGCTGAGTGAGTATCAGCACTTACTACTTTCCCTGAGGAGACAACAGCATATGCATTTACAATTCAGATACCTGAGCGCTGAAAAGTTAAAAAAAGAACGATTCACCGATGAAAGTTCCTGTCATTATGGTGCCTTATGTCACCATACCTTATAAGGCAACATGGACCTTTTTCTTTCTTTCTTTTTTTTTCTATTTTCACGGATGAATTTTAGGCCTGCAATAATTTCTTTTCACTTGGCAGAATCCTCAACTGAAATGAAAATTTATGAAAATGGCATTCAGCCATTTACATTTATCTTTTTCAAATCTAGGGTGTTTCCTAGATGACTTAGTTTACTGGCATGTCTGCAATGTTAGAATGTGCAAAAAGTCTTTAAAATATGTTCCTAATTAATAAATAGTTACGAAGAAATATAATAGTATAATAACCTGTGTGCCAGTTGATTCTGCTTCAGATTAAACATTTCAGACTATATTGGCTGAAAATCTGTTAATTGTTTCTTTCTGACCTTTCTGGAATGAACTTCAGTTTAGTATCACAAAAGACTTTACAGATACTACCAGAATTACAAAAAGAGATTGTGATTATAATCTACCATAAAAAAAAAAATATTTCATTAACTTTCCATCTATAGGTGTTGATATTTTTTAATATTTTGTTGCTTTTATCCAAGGTAAACTGATTCTTTACTCGAAAGAAATAGTATATAGAATGAATAGATGTTTTTGGTCAAATGAGCAGGACAGCCACTGGAAATTCAGCATCTCGTTTCAGACAACTACCACTTCAGGGCTTCTTTCAGTAAGATGAAGTGTCATGATTAAAAGTCTTGCTTATGATCACTCATAAGCATTTGGCTGTTGCTGGAAATTTCATTTTCTGATTTCAGGGTCAGTGTTCTAGCATCTAGATTGCTCTACTACAGAATAAATTGCTCTTAATGATTTCCACTGCTTGTCACTGTACTGGAAACAAAAACACAATATAAGAGTAGTACTTTAAAAACACTTAACTGGCACATTCACTTCTGGAAAGCTGTCTAAAGGATGAGAAGAGGAAAAGTGTCTTGAAGCATTTCCTCTCAGAGTACTGTAGAAGCGATTTAACAAGGCTCTGTCAGTCTTAATAGAAAATTGCACTTGTTGTTTTACTTTCACTTCAGTTTGAGATGGATGCAACAGATGTATCTAATCATGATACTCTCATTTGAATCCTCTTCAGTAACAAAATATCATAATCTTCAAGAGGGCTTTTAAAAGGTTATCTTTTCCAGCGAGCAGTGACAAGAGTTTGTATTGAATCTTAGTTATTTTTATCAATTGCTTGGAATGCTGTTTGTAGTCCTTGTATATTTTTTGTTGTCTACTTTGTTTTCCGTTATGTCAAGCCTTTTTAATGTTTTACTGCTTTATAGTGTCACATGACAGGCAGTTATATTAATAAATCTGTGTTGATTCTATAAGTTGAATTTGTGGCACTGATGTGCTTGGTGTGACATCTGGACAGAGGAAGGAGGACAAGGAGACCTGGTGGTGGAATGAGGAAGTACAGGAGAGTATACAGAGAAAGAGGTTGGTGAAAAAGAAGTGGGATTGCCAGAGAGATGAAGAAAGTAGGCAGGAGTATAAAGAGATGAGGTGCATGGCAAAGAGAGAGGTGGCGAAGCCTAAGAATAAGGCATATGAAGAGTTGTATGAAAGGTTGGACACTAAGGAGGGAGAAAACGACCTGTACCGATTGGCTAGACAGATGGACCGAGCTAGGAAAGATGTGCAGCAGGTAAGGGTGATAAAGGATAATGAGGGAAATGTACTCACAAGCGAGAAGAGTGTGTTGAACAGATGGAAAGAGTACTTTGAGGGGGCTGATGAATGAAGAGAATGAGAGGGAGAGAAGGTTGGATGAGCAAGGAGGAAGTAAGGATAGCAATGAAGAGGATGAAGAATGGAAAGGCTGTTGGTCCAGATGACATACCTGTGGAAGCTTGGAGGTGTTTAGGAGAATTGGCAGTGAAATTTTTAACCAGATTGATTAATGAAATCTTCGAAAGTGAGAGGATGCCTGTGGAGTGGAGAAAAAGTGTTTTGGTACCGATTTTTAAGAATAAGGGTGATGTGCAGAGCTGTAGTAACTACAGAGGGATAAAACTGATCAGTCACAGCATGAAATTATGGGAAAGAGTAGTGGAAGCTAGGTTAAGAAGGGAGGTGATGATTAGTGATCAGCAGTATGGTTTCATGCCAGGAAAAAGCACTACAGATGGGATGTTTGCTTTGAGAGTGTTGATGCAGAAGTACAGAAAAGGTCAGAAGGAGTTGCATTGTGTCTTTGTGGACTTAGAGAAAACATATGACAGCGTGCCTAGAGAGGAGTTGTGGTATTGTATGAGGAAGGCGGGAGTGGCAGAGATGTATGCAAGAGTGGTACAGGATATGTACAAGGGTAGTGTGACAGTGGTGAGATCTGCAGTGGGAGTGACAGATGCATTTGAAGGTGGAGGTGGGATTACATCAAGAATCAGCTCTGAGCGCTTTCTCATTTGCAGTGGTGATGGACAGGTTGACAGACGAGATCAGACAGGAGTCCCTGTGGACTATGATGTTTGCAGATGACATTGTGATATGTAGTGAGAGTAGGGAACAGGTTGAGGAGACCCTGGAGAGGTGGAGATATGCTCTAGAGAGGAGAAGAATGAAGGTCATCAGGTCTAATACAGAATATATGTGTGTGAATGAGAGGGAAGATAGAGGAATGGTGAGGATGCAGGGAGTAGAGTTGTCGAAGGTGGATGAGTTTAAATACTTGAGATCAACAGTTCAGAGTAATGGTGAGTGTGGAAGAGAGGTGAAGAAGAGAGTACAGGCAGGGTGGATAAGAGTGTCAGGAGTGATTTGTGACATACGAGTACCAGTAAGAGTGAAAGGGAAGGTCTACAAGAGGGTAGTGACACCAGCTATGTTATATGGGTTGAAGACAGTGGCATTGACAAAAAGGCAGAAGTTAGAGCTGGATAAGGCAAAGTTAAAGATGTTAAGATTTGCACTGGGTGTGATGAGAGTAGACAGGATTAGGAATAAGTATATTAGGGGGTCAGCCCAGGTTGGACGGTTTGGAGACAAAGCCAGAGAGGCGAGATTGCATTGATTTGGACATGTGCTGAGGAGGGATGCTGGGTATATTGGGAAAAGGATGCTAAGAATGAAGCTGCCAGGTAAGAGGAAAAGAGGAAGGCCTAAGATAAGGTTTATGGATGTGGTGAGAGAGGACATGCAGGTGGTTGAGGTGACATACCAAGATCCAGAGGACAGAAAGAAATGGAAACAGATGATCCACTGTGGCGACACCTAATGGGAACAGCTGAAACAAAAAGATGCTAGTGGTATTTGCTGTTTGAATCTAATTTGTTTTTTGTAAAATTTACACATGCGTATATATATATATATATATATATATATATATCTATATATATATATATCTATATATATCTATATCTATATCTATCTATATATATATATATATATATATATATATATATATATGTACATATGGGTCTACTTTGGTAGACTGAATTTGCATTTACCCGAACTGCAGATTACTAAGATGACAACACTGAAATTGCAATAAACAAAATCTTCACATTGCCGATGTTTTTTACAGGGAAGCAAGACAGTTGGCCAACATTTAACAAAATAACACACCGATGTATGCCCCCCAACTAAATATACCAACTGTGGGATCGCACTACAGTGGGAAAAGGGCAAATTTCTCACTATTGGCCAAGAGTCTCCATTCCCTGTAAAAAAAATATATATATATATATCTTTGATGTTCAGGTTCAGTTTATTGAAAGTTCGGTGTTGTCATTTCCGGAATCTGAGAGAGATACACACACACACACATTGCAAACTGAGAAAATTTGTGCACGTTGACAGTAGTCTTCTTCCAGTGTAAACTTTAAATTGCTTGTTTATTTCAGATACATACATAGTTCTCAGTATATGCAAAATAGAAACAGCATTTTTCAGTTACAAAGTTAAGCAGTTTCAACGTTTATTTTATTTTGAGACTAAAATTAACTATTCATATCTAAGTGTGACATCAAAGTATAAATTTCTTTAAAATTTGTCATGAGGTTATGCACGTCATATCAAGCAGTTAGCAGGCACATAAGTCTACATTGCTCAAAGAACATGGATACAAATCTTGCATTATCATCACTGATAAATACTATTTAGTTGTAATAATCACACCATTAAAACTGACCTTACTGACCAGTGCTTTGATACTTTAGAACTCTGGCAGTCAAGGCAGTAAACCACTTTAAGTCTCCATACCATATCCCTGCACTTAGATTAAGGAGTGCTTGTACCTCTGTGAAACACAGTTCTTCCTAGCTGCTCACCCAGTTCAGTTCTTATGCTGATGTGCATGATTTGCAAGGTTTCCACTTTCAGTACCAAAGAAGAGGTCCACTTATAATTACTGTGGTTACCAGACCACTATCGATACCACATTTTGTTTGTATGCATAGTAAAACATTGACAATAGTCATCGCTGCCAGTCCGTCAATCCATGGGTATTTAACATTGAAGAGGCAAGCCTGAGGCCTTAATTACCCAGCATTTAGCAGAAATGTAGTGCACCAGTGCACGGGTCTGCCAGACAGCTCAGCAAACATTCATAGAAAGAAGAACAAAAATCACAATGTAAGTGATCCAGAGCTACACTTAAAATAGGCAGCAGTGCTGTGCTGTGCTTCAGAATCCACATTGTTGATCACTGTTTCATTATTGGCCATGTCATCATGCTGTAGTCCATAATTATCAATGTAAGGTTCACAGTTATACGTGAGAAATGGTGTCTGGTGATGCTCCCACTAACATCTTTTATTGGATGAGTGGTTCATCTAGCAGCACCCTTCATTCAGCTGAACAAGTTGACATTCTGCAGTCTTCTAACTGTGATGCTGTAGAACTCAAGACATATTTTAGGTGTCATCTACAGATAAAAAATCACTTCCCTTCAGCTCCTCTAGGCTAGTTGCCCATGCATTGAGCTGGATTGAATGGGTCCACGAAAAATATCTCATACCTATATTTGGACAGTCTGCCTTATCAGTCTACATGCTGGTCTAAAATATCCTTTCTACAATGAGCTAATTAATATTGAAAAGTGTGAAGAATGATTGGTTGTTCACCAGTATACGATAACTGTCAGCTGAACATTACTAGTGGAAAACAGTCCAGTTCCAACTACAGAATTCCTTATCGCTAAAGTTGTTGTTTTGGTAGCCTTAGGGGCTTGTATTTTATGGCAGCTACTGAAATGTATGGCCACCTTGTTTTGTCCACTCCACAAACATTAAGAAATATAGTAATGCTGTATCTCCCTGCATACTCGCAGCTGTACTACACTAATTCCTAGTCCAAGATTATCAACAACAACAAAAAAAATACTAAATAAGTGCATCAAGATTTTTGAAGCCACAGCTGCCACAAAGGTACATGAAGTAACAGTGTATATGTTGTGTTGTGCAAAATCACGTACATGGAAATACATGGAAATACAAATGCATGACATATCATTAAGATGCCCCAAGTTTGCAGTACAATGACATTATTTTTAAAATCTAAATAATATATTTTTTCCCTTGAGACTGCTGACCATCAGGTCTCTCTCATTTATACTGTACCTGTGCCCTCACTTTGTAGCACAGTGGGGTAAAGCTCTGACTGTGACTCAGATGACCTGAGACTGATTAATGACTTAGGAACTTGGAAGAACTGAATAGGGTAAGCAAGAGATGCATACCTTAAGTTGGCACACTCACTAAGGAGGGAGGATTGCCATAGCTCATTCCTGTGTAATGACCTTTTACTCCATGCGATTAGAGTAGTCCAGTCTCCCTGAGATACATGGTATGAGAGGGGAGGGACATGGTGGACCTGTCCAAGCTGGTAAAGGTTATCCTCATGGATAGAGGCGTACTAATGCTGGGCGGAAGGTGCAGTCTGCGCCGGGTGCAAACAGTAAGAGGATTGTGCTTTGCCTTTTGAAAGCTTTTCACATTTTAAACATGAAAAGCTTAAAGTAAAACCAGAGCTGAATACTTTAAGGGATTTTTCTTTATGAATGCCCTCTGTCTGTGTCCCCCTGCACACATGCATCTGTTGCTTACTCCTTTTCCGTGTTCTGTATGGAATTTAAGTACGAGTTTTTCTTGTTGCTACAATTGTTACACTGTCTGTGTGTGTGTAAAATGCCCTATTTCATGCTTAGTCCCTGTACCTTAGTTACAGGAAACAAGAGCATCTATACCAACTAGTAAAACATTTATTTTTCTGAATTTGCAAGGAACTGAAATTCAGTGCATTTTCAAAGAGTTGTGAGCTTCAAGTGAAAATAATTTTACTGCTGCTTATGCTAAGTCTATTTTCAATGTGCAAGTGTTTTACTTAGCAAATAGGCATACCATAATGGGTAGCATACTTGTTTTTGATAAAAAAGGCTGTGGGGTTCTACTCCCAAAGTATATAGATGGATTCCGGATACTGTGTTGTACTTTAAATGGTGGTGGTGGAGTTGCGGTGCTGTAGTCCTCTATGTGCCCTCCATTGGATAAGATGTCTAGTAAGTATGTACCTGTTGTCAGTTTGCCATCTATTCCCTCTTGCAATTTTACCAGCTTACCATTTTTTTTTTAATGTAACATAGGCAATTTATTCTTCAAGTTCAGCAGGCACAGACATAGCAGATGAAACACTGAAATATAAAGTTGTTTGCTAGGAGCAACCTCTTCATTAGTTATAGATCTCTTTAATGTGTAATTATTCATATGACTTTTACTTCAACAGAGAATGTGCATATTGACTAATATTGGTAGATTGTAGTGACAGAAATATGAGTGGCCTTTTATGGCTGAAATCTTCTGAAATGAACATTTCTGTCATTATTGGGTCATATGTTTTGTTTCATTGCTTACTGGAAAGATGTTCAAAACTACAAATTTAAAACATACTCTGACAAGTGGTGCTGTATTATTCAAGAAATATAATTTAATACAAGCAGGAAGTAGAATCCAAGAACACATGCATGTATGCATCGTCCTACAAATGTGTGCAAGGAGCCTATGGTTTGAAAACTGCCCAAAGTTAAACTTCATTTGCAGGTGGTCAGATGCATTTTCTTTGAATGTGGATTTTAATGTTCTTTCAATGAATGTGAGTTTCAAGAACATAGAAGTTTACTGCTAATGCGAAGTCCGTTTTCATTGTGAGACTGTATTGTTTTGTTTTGCAAACGCCTATCAGTTTTTGTGATATAAAATTTGAAATAAAAGTTTGTTACATCCAAATATCTGTAATCATTGTAAATGTAAAGAAGAAAATAGTAAACACACTGAGAGGTTTTATGGTGTTTATGGTAACTGGGGAGAAATAGCCAAGTAATGGGACACTTAGTATTTCAGTTTTTCATTGACAAATTCAGTGCCTGCTGCCCTTGAAGAATAAATTGCTTACGTTACATTAAAAAAAAAAAAAACAGTTGATAAGCTGGTAATATTGCAATTCGGACTGGATGGCACACCGACAACAGATTCATAGTTACTAGGCATCTCATCCAAAGGAGGACGCACTCAAGATTGCAACACCGCCATCCCCTGAAAGTACAACACAGTATCAACAATCCATCTATATGCTGTGGGTGTAGAACTCAAAACCTTCTGCATTAAAAGCAGGTATGCTACCTGTTATGTTATGACCATTTGCTAAACAAAAAAGTCGCACACTGAAAACAGACTTAGTATGAGCAGCAGTAAACTTCTCTTCCCATGAAGCTCATTATTCCTTAAACATGTACTGTTCCTTGAAAATGTGCTGAAACTCAGTTTCTTAATACCCAACATGATCGGCGTACTTGTTAAACTCCAAAAAAAAAAAAAAAAAGCCGCACCAGAACACAACCGAGTCTTTAATTACATAAAGTTTTGAGTGCTGTTGTTCCAATTGAAAAGGAACTTCATCAGAAACAGTGTTATCTCTACTTCCTTCCTTTTATACACTTAAAAAAAATGCCAAAAAACATTGGCAAACATTTAAAGGTATACACACATTAAAATATCAAGTACTATTCCCAAACTTTCTGCATAAATATATATGCATGCTAAACACCAATACCATTAAATATAAAAGTAAATGTTGTATCTTTGCATGTAAATGTTGTACCTTATCTAAACTGCTTTAGAAATGTATTCACTCTCAAGTCATGAAATTCCTAAACACACACAATCTTCTCTCCTCCACACAACATGGCTTCTGGCAAAATCACAGCGCAACAACTTCTCTCCTGTCTTTCACCAACCAGGTCAACCTTCACAGAAATAACAGTACTTTTGTTTCTGCAATATTTTTAGAGTTCTCAAAAACATTTGATATGGTCTCACACTCCAAACTTCTAGACTCCCTGGCCATCCTATCCTTTGCCCCTTTCACTATTGCCTGGTTTAAAAGCTATCTGTCACATAGGCAGCAATCAGTTCAATGGCAAGGCATACAGTCTTCTGTACTCCCAGCTACAATAGGCATACCACAAGGCTCAATTTTAGGCCCACTACTCTTCTCCATATTTACCAACAATCTACACACCTCCACCCAGCATGCCTCCCTTATACAGTATGCTGACGATTCGACTCTTATCTGCTCTGCTCCATCACTTTCCACTCAACAACTCACACAAGAATCCTTCAGTTCTGTAGAAAGTTGGATTACTGATATCCAACTAATCCTAAACCCCACTAAGACAAATTTGCTACTTTTCACCCCCAACAAATCTGTACCTACTCCCCTATCATTTCAATCTCTTCCAAAAATGGCACCATCATATCTCTCTCTGACCGTACCAAACTCCTTGGTGTAGAAATTGACATTTACTTACTCTTCAATGTCCATATCTCACAAACCATAAAAAAGGTCCACAAAAAATGGGAACCCTATATAGGCATAAACAGTTCCTCTCAGAACAGGCATGGTTCACTCTAGCCCAAACCCATCTACTCTCCACTCTAATGTATGTGGTGCCAATTCTTGCTCAAGTCAGAAAACTTGATCTCACTAGACTTGAATCATGTAAAATTGCCAAGTTTGCTAACAACTCCACCTTCAGAACCCATCACTGTCAATCTCTAAGGGAACTGTAATGGTTAGAACTTCCCCAGCTACTCAGTTACCACCAGCTAGTCATTGCCTTTAATATTGTTAGACATCCTGAAAACCCCCCAGAACTAAGCCAGTTATTTTCTCCATACAAAACTAATCATCCTCTCCGATCTACTGAGAAATCCCTCTTCTGCATCTCTAAAGCTAACAACAACTCAGGGAAAGCTCTTTTTTTCTCATGCCATAGCTAGATCCTGGAAAACCCTCCCCCCTTTTCTGACCTCTGCCCCCACTAACACACATTTCAAAAATGCTGTCAAATCACATCTTATGAATACATGGCTATGTCCATGCATCACTTGAATCTCACAATCTCAGCACACTTTGCACCTTCCTTCCTGCTATCTCTACTGTATATATGCTGCAGTTAGGTATCTTACTGCCAACCTGAAATTGCATAATATGTCATGTCTAATCATATGATTTTTTAATTCTTTTATCCTATCTCACTAATCCAATGTTAAAACTATGAGACTCTCTGTCTTTGTAAATTTACTCACTTACTGCTGATGTATTGTTTATTGTTTAGACTGGATTGTATGAGGGTCTATATTGAATCAGCGAACGCTTAAAAAAGCGAACACTGATCCATTGACCCTGTGTAAGCAAAAGCTTACAATCCTGAACATCGACCCTATGTAAGAAAAAGCTTACAATCCTGAACACTTGGAACAGCGATTTGTTTTCCCAGGGGAAAAAAAAAACGCTGTTCCACAAAATAAATAAATAAATAAATAAATCTTAAAACAGTATATAATGTTCCCTGGGGAAAAAAATCGCTGTTCTGGGTGTTCGAGATTGTACATAGGGTTGATGAATCAGCGTTCAATTTTTTAAGCGTTCGCTGATTCAATATAGACCCTTGTATGAGACTTTTTATGTCAGTACTTACCTCCATTATCACTGTTATATTATTGTTTGTATTACCATGTTGATGTTAATCTAATTGTGGGGCATTTCTCCCCGGGCCTGTGCTGTAAATGGACCTGTGTCCAGTCAGACTATCCCGGTAAATAAATGTAAAATAAAATAAATAAATAAAATTATATTTAATGGTATTGGTGTTTAGCATGCATATATATTTGATGCAGGAAGTTTGGGAATAGTACTTGATATTTTAATGTATGTATACCATTAGGTTTTTGCCAGTATTTTTTGCACCTTTTTTAAGTGTATAAAATGAAGGACGTAGAGATCACATTGTTTCTGATTAACTCCCTTTTCAAATGGAATGAAAGTGCTCAGAATTTTGTGTAATTAAAGACTCCATTGTTTTCTGGTGTGGTGTTTTTTTTTTTTAAACTCAGTTCCTTGAAAATGCTAGTTTGGTAGTTGGTGTAAAGGATTCAGGCTCTTATTTCCTCTAACCAAGGTATAGGGTTTGGGCCTGAGGTAATTAACTAACCTGCCATCCCTACACACACACACACACACACACACACACACACACACACACACACACACACACACTCACTCTTCCAAGAACATCTCAGATGTAAAGTCCGTGTGGAACACGAAGTACGCCATAGGTGTGAGCGGTGACGCACGCAGGGACTCCCAGGCAAATGGATAACAATTAAGTAAAAGGTGCTTGCATACTTTGACACATGCAGGGATGCACAAATGGAAGGTGCTCTTAAAGAAGAATGTCCTTAAAGGATTGGGCTCTCTTTTTACTTCAAGCTTTGCATGTTTAAAACACAAAATGCTTTTAAAAGATAAGGATGCACCCCCTTGCTGTTTGCACCTGGGGTGAACCACAACCTCTACCCCTCCATTAGTATGCCTCTGATGTTTTCAACGAATGCATTTGTAACCTCTGAAAAACTGTATTATGCATTCAGTTTAGTAGATATGATGTAGCTTAACAAATCTATTGCTGGTGTTGGTGGTTAAGGAGGTGAAAATCATCAGTATATTTGTGAATTAGCTCCATCATTGCTTGTTTCATAACTATGTGGAGTATGTATGTAAATCCTACACATTTATAAGGACGAGTGTCTGAGATGACCTCATTCTGTATTTATACTTCTCTGGCTTGATAGCAAAGTTCTGGAATGTGCTTTGCTATTAACGGCTTATTAAATATAATTACTAACAGTTTAATGAGGTGGTCATTGACCATATTTAGGAAATTGCCAGGTGTATTGTCAGGAACCATTGAGCTGATGTTTTTACTTATAGTTGTCATGATACATAACCTCTGAAATGTATGGTACAGAGTGTTTCTGTTATTCATTGGAGTATCCTTTATATTTTTGTGTATTTTTTAAATTGTTACAGAACTTGTCTATTAAAAAGTTTCCCTTGAGTTTAGTGAATCTTATTTTTTTACCTTTAGAGTGTTATTTTATTGACTACTTCCTTTAAGTTTCCCAGTATAATTTTATGTAGCCTTACTATAGCCTCACACTTTCATTGTTAGAATAGTTTCACAATTAGAATGTATAGTGTTTTTAAGATTACAAATTTTGTTTAGTCAATATTTATTCTGAGAGTTTTGACTTTTTCTGAGGGCCATATGGTGCTCCTTTTATATTATGCAATTCAATGATCTTATAATTTCACCATATGATTTTAAACTGCCCTACATATTTTAGCTGTGATTTGAAATCCAAACAAATTAGTATTATAAAGACCACTGCCATCTGTTTTCCATTTTTACCGGTGTAGTTAAGAATTGTTTTCCATTTTATTTTTTCTATAATTTTATTTATGGTGGTATAATCCCTGTTTATTTTGTTTTCAAAAAATAAAATAGTTGCTGGAACCACAAACTTTGGATATAAACTGTAATAAATAAATACACGAGTGTAACACACTTTCGTGTAGCGGTTTCTTCAGGTGACTAGTAAGTTCCGTAAAAACGCACTTTAAATAATCATTAAAAACAAATCACGTGAGAAAAAAATCATGTGATCACTATACAAAAATCATGTGATATTTAAAATCATAAGATGTTAAAATAAGGGTAGGAAGTAGCATTATAACATATGAGGCATCAGTATAGCAAAAACTGTCATAAAAACAGCATTAAACATAAAAAGCATAAACAATTATTTCACTTACATTTGTAATCGCTTTAAGTATGGTTTTATGCTAACCATACCATTAAGACCTGGTGCAATATGTGCTTTGAAACACAATATCCATTTTAATTCTTCTGTCAGTTGTCTTACATCATCCCCTCTAAGTGGTTTAAAATATTCTTTAAAATCATTAATTTAAAAGAATGTTTTTCATCTGTGTCAGTTATATGTCTGTAAAGTGCATTAGTTACTATTTTCCTTCTAAGCTCTGAGAGGTGATTGCCTATTCCTTCTTTTAACTTCCGGTTTGATTTGCTTATATAATAGGTAGGACACTGGCTGCATTTAGCTAAATAAGCAATATTTCTAGTACCACAGTTAACATATGCTTTTACTAAAAAGTTCTTTGCCATTCTCTGAACGTGTGATTTTCTTCTCTGTGGATATGCAATCACAATAAACACAATTGTGGCATTTATAAGTGCCAGACTTAGTACTAGAGAAAAAATTATCATCATCAAAAACTGGTTACTCCTTCTCACGTAACTTATTTTTCAGGTTGTTATTTCTGGGATAACTAAAGGATGGCATATCATTTAATACATTATCCAGTTCTGGTATAACTCTAAGCAATGTCCAATATTTACATATTTGTTTCACATTTATGTTGTTATTAAATGTCAGGTTACAGCTTGCTCTTCCTGAAATGTTCTGTCTAGTTTTTCTATGTTATGGAGCAAGTGTACAGAATATAGGTTTGGATTCAATAGTTCTTATTGCTATAACATCCTGTTTTATAGCCTGTGTCACATTTTTTCTTGTAACCTCTTTCAATAAATTATTTTTCTAAGTCACTTAACTGTTTTACAGTCTTAATGTCATCCATATTCAGTCTTGCCACCCTTAACATTTGGTTCTTAACAATGATGTTGTGTATGAAAAGAGGGTGCATGCATGTTCAGTGTAAGAACATGTTGCATTTAGTTTCCTTCTTATAAAGTGTTGTCTCAATTGTACCTTCTATATTCAAAGTGAGTTTAATGACAAGAAAATTTATTTCATTTTTCAATATCTTACTTTTGAATTTTAGAAAGTTAGTAGTATTAGATATATATTCCAAAAAAGAATTGAATTCAGTTATAGTGCCATCCCATATTAGGAGCTAATCATCCACAATGTGCTTGTAAAACATGACATTGTTCTTAAACGGACCCTCAGTTAGAACAGATTTCCTTTCCCTGTAGTACATTACCACATTAGCGTAAGTATTTGCCACTGGTGTGCCCATGGCAACACCAGTGTTCTGTTTGTAAATATATATTTGAAACAAAAACACATTATTATTTATTACTAACTGAAGCGTTCACATCTAGTAGTAATCTTGCTTAGAGAGTAACTAAAAAATTTGTTGATGTATTCACTAATATATTGAATGCCTATTTGATTTGGTATTACGGCAAACAGTAAATCAATGTCCATTGTAACAAAGTAGTATTCGGTTAAGTTCTTGTCTCCCTAGAATTCTGCTAGTTGGCTTAAAAAAATCCATTGTTTTTTTAATAATTGTGTTGGTCTCATATAAATGCTGTTTAAGTATACCATCCAGGTATTTCAACAAAAGTTCAGTCACCGACCCTCTGGCAGAAACTATGGGTCTTAATGGTGGATTTGTGAGTGACTTATGAACTTTAGGTAGTCAATAAATTGTTGGAATGTTGAGGGATATAGTTGTCAAATTATAAAAGTTGGATGTGTTCATGGAGTTTTGGTTTAGTCTTTGATATATTTATTTCTCAATATCTTTTTCAATAACTAAAATTAGCGGATGATGTGGAGGAATGAAAGTACTGCCTCTCTTAGTTTCATAGCAATTTGAAGTGCATAATTACCAAATAAAACTTTTAAATGGGTTCCTGGTAAAGTATCTTAATTCAGTTAATGTCTGTGTGATGTCAGATTGTGCTTCCTGCTGCACAATCTGACATCGCACAGACACTTGTCCGTGAAATAAACATCATGTAATCTCGGCATGCCTGTAAGTAGTGTGTTATCTTTAAACAATTACTTTTATGTTAATGGTATAGTTTTTAAGAATCATAGATGGAGATTAATTTAGTCATCCATATACTCATTCAAAATGTTTTGGTTTTAATTATCTGTGGTGACCTCTGGACAGGGTTAAAATGAAAATGTATTTAAGCAGTATTCATATGAATAGATTGGCTAGTCAGTTACAGTTATAGTGTTTATAGTCTTTTTTTAATGTATTTGTTATCCAGGTAAAGCCCATAAGGCACAACTGTCTCATTTGAAGGTTGTCTTGGAAGTACTGTCTGTTTAACTGGTTTGGTAAGGGTCATTCAGTAAAAAGTGACTTAGAGATCCAAGCTCATGATCACAGAATAATGTTCATTAGCAGCTCATATAGTCATAATCATGTCAGCTAAAATATCAGACCACAAGTGAGTTGTTATGAAAAGCATTTTAGTGACTAAAGCTATATCTGTTGCTAAGCAAAGTATGCAGGCAATAATGCCCAACAGGGTAGGTGCTATTTGGGGAAATAGACTGCTCAGCAGTGTTGCAAGGCTGGAAAGCTCAGATACAAGGGCTCTCTACACCTGGAAGCTCTGTTATTTCTCCTATAGTGCCGACATTGGAGGGCATTATTACACTTACAAAACAATTGTTTTGTTTTATTATCAATATATATGCATTTATATTTTTTGGTCTAGATAGTTCCTCAGCCTAAAATTTCATAGCTGTGAGGTATTTAATAATTACTGGAGGGCATATTTTACATTCAAAATAAACATTTTTTTAGTGTTTCATGATGTATACAGGCAGACATGTGAACGCTTACATAATGAGTTTCTTATATACTTGCACAAATGGATTCCGAGGTAGAGAGAGAGTCTCTTACACATATGCAGGAATTCAGATGCATCCCCCTACACACACATAGAAATGTGCTTAGCCAGCAATTACATCCACCTTTCTTGACTGTCTACACCTCAGATGTCTCACAGTGATCAAATTAATGAAAAATGCATATAGTACAAAGCAGTGAAACTCCTTTCCAGCACATGCATGTGCACCCAGACACAAAAACAAATAGAAACACACCTCTCAACTGTCCATGATTTTTCAGGACATCCCTGATCTTGTCTTATATTTTTATTCTGAAAAAAATGTTTGTTTTTTTTAATAAAATTCTGAGCACTATAGTCCGTCAACAAATCCAACCGTTATAGTTTTATACTTCTTATTGTTTAGAGAAAGCATGTTGAAGCAAAACCTCTTGCTCCTATTATCCTTTAAATGCACAAGAGTAATATTTAAAAAAAATCCCTGATTATGTATATTTGTTGTCCCATTATTGTTGGCTTTGGCCAGAATTCTTAAGCAAAGAAGTTGAGAGGTATGAGTATACTGCCTCTTGAATCCTCTCACTTACCCCCCCCCCCAACACACATACGCATGCGTATATATACACACACACACACACACACACACACACACACACACACACACACACACACACTTTCTCTCTATCACTCACTCACACACATTGTAACTAACTGTATTACTTTAGAATTTTTTCCATGTTAGCTTAACATGGCTTTTTAAATGGCATTTAGTAAACAAAAAGTTCCTGAAACTGTACCGACATTACTTTTGTTACCTAATTTATTTATTTATTTATTTTTACACTTGCTAAACTGACACATTTAGCAAATGTAAGTAAGATGGTCATCATTTCATTAGTTACCCTCAGTCTATGCTGTGTGTCAGTTTAATATGCTGCCATGAAGCCATGGACTCCATACCAGGCTGTCCTTGTACATACCCCATTGAACATTCTCCAATACTGTATTGTTTTCAGTTGCACCCATTTTCTAAATGTTGTTTTATGAGTAGCTAAGATCAATTAAGACCAGTGTTTGCTAATTAGAGAGAGAGCTTTTCAGTAAGAATTGTACATCTGACTGTTTCAGACCTTTAAGCTGTATTAAAGTCACACTAAGGATCGTTTTCCCCAGAATCCTCAAATGCTTTCAACAGCAGATGCCTCTACTGTATAGATCTGCATGGTAAGAGGAAGGTGCCTTTAGATGTTGAAGTGCTTCCTGCCTGCTAAAAAAGAAAAACAGTGTCTTGTACCACTGACCAGGGTTCACACAGTGCTTAAATAAGATATATTAACAGATGCTGGGGAGTATCTCGAGTCTGTCTTCATTCATCAAAAGAATGATTCAAATCCAGTATAACCTGATCTGTAATACCCTAGTTTTTGATTGCCTTTTGGGAAGATTGACTGTATGGCTTGGACTGACAGGAAGTCTTAGTTGCAGGGTAGGAAGATATGAAACTAAGAAATATTTCTAAGTTTGGGTTGCTATTTATCTTGGCCTTTACAGCATTGCACTGTTCAGAAACTATGTAATTCAAGTGAGTTATTTAGTTTTACATTTTCTTTCCTTTGTTGTAATTGTCCAGGCTCTGATGAGCAAGATATTGTTTGTACTCTATAAAAGTTAGCATTTAGTATGTAAGTAGACATATAGTAGGTAAGTATATCTAGATTAACAGTTATCATATGCAAGTTGACATACAGTACATATATTACTTATATAGTACATGAATAATCTTATGATGTTCACAAACTGTAAAATGTTTCTCTTTCTCTCTCTCTCTCTATATATATATATATATATATACATATATATATATATATATATATATATATATATACACACACACACACACACACATATATCGTAAGTAATAAATACAGAATGGCTTTGCATGCCATTAGATGTATTGTATATGAAGCTTACAAGAACTGCAAGCAAGTCATTTAAAGAAAGATATACTGAATTAGTGCAATACTTTTATTACACTTAGTGTAACAGAATTAGTATTTGAGGTAGCAGCTTTAACCTGCGTGTAGATTTACAATAAATTATCTGGATCACCTTAACTTGACTTTTGATTGGTTGAACATGATAGCATAAGTTGACATTTGCTTGTATTTTGTGGCTGAAGTCTGAAAAGAGCAAGATCGTAGGTTTACTCGCATCATCATAATTTCTTGGCTATCACTGCAATTTGGAGAATAGTTATTAGATTATTTGTCAGGGATTGCTCTTTCTTCTGGGCACAGTGATGTTACAGTGAGAATAATAATGAAAGGAGTGTGGCGGGGTGCATGGAGAATGTCTTCCAACAAAATGCTTTACCTTGTCACATTAACTCATAAAACGCCTATCTCAAACCCAGACATTATCAGGTCCTGTGATTGAACAGCTGTGATCTGTTATTTGGTATATTAGGCAGATGGAGCAGATCTGTGCCTTTAGCTGCTTGATCAGGAGTGATATGTGAGCTGGCAATTGAATGAGCACTGTGGTTATAGTAAGGCACGTGCCAACTTAAATATTTATTCTCTTATTTTCTTTCTCTGAGTGTTTGCTGTGAAGTGTCCTGACTAATTGATTTGCTGTCTGGATACCCATGGGATGGGGCTGATTAGTAAAATGAGGCCTTAATATATGAGAAGATCACAGAAGAATGACCTTGTTGTTCCTTCATGCTTAGTTGATCTTTCCCTTTATTAGCTAGCTAAAAATATTTTAAAATGCATAGGTCTGTTGGTTTCAGGCTTTTATAAAGGTCACTAAAATGATATTCTTAGTCAGATTGAGGTCACAGCAGTTTAATTAAATCACAGGGAGAGGTTCTCTGTCAGGAATGGAATCAGAGGCACATTCCTAGACTCCAGTACATGCGTGAATGCATTGGTGATGGTGGTGGGGGGGTGCTTATACTTATCTTGTTTTTGTTTTCTTTAATGTTACTATTCATTTGGTTTCTTTTGAATATGTTTCTATAGATGGTTTGAATGGAACATGGTTATAGCCGTGAGGACCCAAGGGTTGTGAAACAAGTCTGGGATGAGGACCACACAGATCTTACTGTATTACTAGCTTGAACCTGTTGATATATCAAGAGCCCATTCCATAAGAACTTGGGGCACACATTCTGGAGAATTCTGTCTCTCTGTTTGAGTTCTGAGCAATGATGCCATATCAAGAGCTTGAAAATAATTTTGTTAAAAAAATTAGACTAGCTTCCATGTTATATCAACTTTTAAAACTAGAGGGGCTGTTAACAAAGTACTTATATATTTGTTGTGTGGGGTATTCTTTTATCCAGCCACATAGACAATATAGCATGGATTATTTCCCTGATGTTTGAAGAAAGAACTGGCAAGGTTTAAGAAATTAGACTTGAGAGTTTCCTTCTCCCTTCATTTACAGGCCCTTTAGTTATCCCTTTATTATTCTCAGTAACCAACCTTCTCTCTTCCTTGTCTTTCTCAGTGTGGCTTGGAGAATATCTAAATCTAAGATAGATTTGAAACCTGAAGAGAATGTCAGTGGTACACTAAACTTGGTGTCCCTGCTGTAGACGTTTATTTTGTTTACAATTTTAATGGAATATTTTGTACTAGACTGATGTATATTTGAAAGGGGGCAGAGGAAACAAAGCTCCTACAACTTTATTCAACATTTGTAAATGTTATACATGACCTAGATGTGCATGCTGCTATGTGTTCATGTCCTTTAGAAGAAAATAATTATCAAGTCATACATCTGGTTTCAGGAGTCTGTGTCTCTTTGGTGTGCTCCGTGAGTTTAGGTGTAGGAGTGACTGGAGATCCACAGAGCACATAGTATGATCAGACAGTAAACTCACATTACAAACAGTCCTCTGAACTCCAGAGCAGGGGCCACAAAAAAGGAGCTAATAGCCAACACAGCCAGTGTACTGTGTGTGGAAGAAACTATCCCCACTTCCTCAGCCAGATAGACATGCTGCTGATGGGCAAAGATGTGATAGATCTCTGTGTTTTAAGCCTATACTACTTAATATATATACATGCTGTAGCTTATATCAGTACATTTTCTTACCCCCACCCCCAAACACTGGTATGTAAAGGAGACAACAGAGACAGGGTGGTGTGTTGGGGACAGGTCAGAAGTATAATTTAGAAAATTCTGTGTGGCACTTACCTCATCTTTTCCATACCTACAAGCCCACAGAAACATAGCATCAGACCAGGCACCAAAGACAATCCTGCTGTCTCCTTGCTGCATTTACAGGTTGGCAAGTATAAGCAGCTTACATTCCTCTCTGAGTTATTAAAATTTATGAATAGCTCCATAGGGCTTCAGAAGTATGCACTTGAAACTGCTTCTTGCAATACATTGCATGCGGCACAGCAACAGTGCATGGGAGTCTGACCCTGCATAACTGTTCCAGCATGCTTGGGAGATTATACTTGCTAAACTCCATCTATAACACGATGTCCTTTGCCATTAGAAGGTACAACTCATTCCATTTCAGTACAGGTGTAGTCCCATGGTGTTCTGGTCATTGTGGATTGCCATTTGCTTTTATGTATGCAGGTGCAGTCGCTTGCATACTTATTTTGCATCATGGGACTCTTTGCTACACTGTTATATATGCCTCCTTATACGTCTCTGTTCATAACTGTATGCAGACTAGTTTAAGCTGTATGCATTCCGTTTTAATGAACCAGCTGTGTGCTGTGTATTCCATGAGTGGGAATTTTACAATAAGCTTTACAGAACTTGAATCAGAGTTAGAGATACATTTTAGTTAGATAAAACAAGCATACAGCTTATTTATATATAAATGCACTTTTTAAGAGTTTAAAAATATAATGGAATGGAAATTGGGAAAACTGAGAATGAGAGAAACATTTCACCGTTGTATCGTATTTTGTGCAATCCCCTCAACTTATTGTTTTTCTCCTCCCTCGGTTACATGACTGACCCTTGACTCTAGCTTGGGGCCATAAAAGATAATCCATTTCAATGTCTGTTTGCAGTTTAACTCCTTGTTTGAGTGACTTCAGCTCAAGGTTACCCTAAGGATAACGGGTGTCAACATTCAGTAAGAAAGACAATGTTTTTGCAGTGTTACTGTCCTAATAGTTTCCAGGTGCACCCTGATGCTTTTAGCTCCGAGTTCTCAGAGGCTGGGGTTATGCCTCAAAACAGAAAAACATAAGTGGTATTTTTTTTGCTTTAGTAGTAAAGAAAAACTGTATATTCACAACAAAACTTCTGTTGGATTCTAAAGAAGAGCATTTCTGTTTATTAGGTTCCATTGAGTGATTATATGTCAGTGCTCACTATGCTGCTGGCCTTAAGTACTGTGATTAAAAATGAAAGGGTATGTTTTTCATAAAGTGTACATAGGCTTAGATTCAACAAATATTACTGTAGAAAAGCAGTCCATAATTTCAAATGTTTTTGTAAGGCCTCAGTGTTTTCTTGGCAGCTGTAATTTTGAAGGACACCAAGTTGTTTTTGACAAACTGAACCATAGAACAGATTTTATTTGGAAGGGCTTTCTGGAAATGTGATAGTCTTTCTGAAAGTATTATTATAGACTCCGGATTGAAAATTATGTACGCTTTTAACAACTTTTGTCTTACTAGTTTAACAGACTAATTATTCTGTTTGTTAAATATGACAACCCTTTGTAGTCAGTATACTAATATGCTGATATTATTATTGTCTTCAAAATATCATTACTCCATTTTAATGTTATGTTCTTTAGTACTTTTCTGTACTTTATTCACATTGTTTACTAAGTTTCATGGTGCCATTTAGAAAAAGAGTCTGAATAAATGGTAGCGTGGAAAACTGTGTAGATATCCATGCTCAAATGTGGGCATATGCAGTGCTAAGAATATTTATCTTTGTGTTCCAGAAACCATTAACACCCAGATAATTTAAATAAACAGATTGTTTCCTTATATTATACTGAGTAAAACATTTCCTGGACCTGTCACAGTTCTTCAGTGCTACTTTGCTGGCTGGTGTAAATGTTAGGAGCAGCATGGGATAGTTGAATTTATTGTGTATCTTCGGAGTACATTACACAATGGAAAGAATGGCCATGTTATAAATGCTATCTTATTGACAAATGACGTGGACATCTAAATGGACATCAGTAAGATGTGCTGCTACTTCTTCTTTGCCTGTCTACCCCATACGTGAAGTCATTCTTCATCTAAAACATGGGTATGGGTGTGGTCAGTCTGCTCATTTGTTTCTCTGTGTGTTTGCTATTTGCAAATTTGCCAACTTAGGAACACTTTTGTCATTACACTGAAGGTGAAAAGAGGATATAGCCTCTTCACCTTTAAATACAAGTATAGGTTTTTCTTCTTCTCCTCCTCCTATTCCGTCCTCTTCAAATATACAGTAAATGTCAGTGAGGAGCCTAGCTCAGTTTTCCAGTTGCCTCAAAACGCTGTCTGGTTAAGTTATGTGCTATAGATCACACAGTAGGCAAATGAAGGTTGTAGGAATCAAACCCTGTATCACATGAAGCAGCTCATTGATAGTTCATAGCCTTAATCCTCTGCACAAACTGATTTTGGTAATTCCTTTACCCCACTAGCTTCTGTCTCATTAAGTACTTGCTGCTGAAAGTATTGTCTCCGACTAGCCCTCTGTTTGACATTATAGAGGGAAACATAGGACTCTAGTCATATTTCCTTTTTTGTCTTAGTGAGTTTATCAATATACAGAGAGAACCCTAGGCCTGTGTTCAGCTTTTCTTTCTTCTCCTGTTTAGTTTAGCACTATGAGTCTGCTCCTGTCTGGCTTGACACTGACATCCATCGCTACTTTAAATGATGCAGTCTTTCAACAAGGTTCTGTATCATGCACTATGGTTTCTTTTCTTTCATTTTCTACGCTGACCTTTATCACTAGCTTAAGTCCTGGGATTTTCTGTTGAGATTCGGAGCAGGTTTCCATGAGCACATAGGTTCATCTAACCCAAGTCAAATTTGAGTTCATATGAAGTTTTTATACATATGCCTTTCTCGTCATCAGGACTGTTTATCTTTAAAAACGTATTGCCATTTTTATTAGATTTATATTCTGGCCATGGTGTCAATAACTGTGGTCCCCACCCACTATAATTCCCCCAATACCTTAGAATGTGGAATATCTCAATCAGTTATAACATCATGTGTTAAATTAGGTATCAAAACTACAGGTGCAGTATTTCCAACAGAAGTAAATTTCAACATGCTTTATACAATGTTCTTATCTACCTCCTTGAACATATATTACTTCAGTTTCATCTTGCCATTTATTACTGGTCTGTAGACATGTGAGTCCTTCATATTACTGTAATATCCCCTTCAGTTCATTCTCATCCATTAATAATGTGTGTACTGCTGACATAGATGCAGAGGCCCTTAACTGTAACCTGCCCAAGCAACAAGGACCTCTGAAGCTGAAACACAAACAAACACCAATCACAACCAAAGTGTCACATAGCTCACAACACCAGTGTGTCACCCAGCAACAGCCCCTAAGGCAAGACAACGTACCTAACACTTTAGTCATAGGTGACTCTGTAGTCCGGCACACTGATGTCCCACTCACCAGGTTGAACAAGGAGAAAATTACAGTCAGCTGCCTGTCAGGTACCAGGATCCGCCACATAATGCATGCACTCAAGTCACTCCACAAGAAGTACAAATATGACTCTGTCATTGTCCATGTTGGAGTGAATAACTTGAGACGTACCTCCCTGGACTACATGAAAAGAGACATGGAAGAGCTCTCAGATCATGTGGCCCAGGCAGGTATGACCCTATCCCTGAGTAGCATCCTGCCTTTGCCCAGAATAATACCACAATATAAGGACAAAATGATTGACTTCATCAATTGGCTAAGCTTCTGGTGTCATTCAAAGGGGATCCAGTATCTGTCTGCCTGGGACTACATGATTGACAGACCACAATGCTTTGCCAGAGATGGTCTGCACCTGTCACCCCTGGGATTCAGGCTACTGGCTAAGGCTCTTGCCACCCCTATAGTGCCTTTTTTAGGCAACGTTCAAAGGACAAAACCACCACTGTAACAGGTACAAGCATGCAAAATCTGAAGGTAATGCTACTCAATGCTAGAAGTCTAAACCTCAAAATGCACTCTCTCGAGGCACTCCTAAAAATGGAGAACATCGATATCTGTGCAGTAACTGAGACCTGATTCAAGGCTCCAGAGAGCACCCCTGCAATACCAGGCTTACAACCCTTACCACACTTTCCGGCCACCAAACAAGGACCGAAACACTAAAGGTGGAGGAGTGTCAATATTCACCAAGAATATTCACACCACCAGGCTAGTTGCCCAACACAATGCGTCTGAAATTCTCCAGGTGCAACTAACACTAGGTAAGACTGCAATTTAAATTGTAGCTTGCTACAGATCTCCCACCATGCCTCAGGATTCTCACTACACCTTTCTAAACATACTGGAAAATATTAAGATAGAACCAAACACCCTAATACTGGGTGATTTTAACTACCCTGCCATTAACTGGGAAAACTACCCGTCTACCAACACCTTTGCCCAATGGTTCTGGGAATTCATAAATTCCAACGCCCTGGATCAACTAATCCATAGTCCCACCAGGGGCTCTAATATCCTAGACCTGGTCATTACCAACATGGGAAATCAATACTCCACACCTATGGTCACTCCCTTGTTAGTCAGGTCTGACCATAAGCTAATCACCCTTAACATCCACATCCCACCCCCACCCCCCCAGTAAGGAAACCTCCATAAAAAACTTCTCCAAAGCCAACTTCATGCTACTCAAGTCAGAAGTGACAAACTTCATGACACCCATGCAGACGGGAACTGAAAGTTCAACTGCTGAATCCTACACTAAGGCAGTGTATGAGCACATCCACTCATGCATGAATCTTGCCATCCCAAATAGAACCAAGATGCTGGAAGCCAATCTGGTGGTCCCCTGCCATGAACAAACTTTACAACAAAAGGAAGAAACTGTTGTAGAAAAGAGGAAAATCCCAGGATGCAAAAAACTCTCTTACCAGCCTCAGTAAGAAACTGAGATCCCTCATAAAATCCTCCAAAGCTAGTTACGAAAATAAAATTGCCAAAGATTCCAAAGACAGCCACAGGGCATTCTATAACTATGTCAAGAATCTAAATGGCAATGCTTAGATCTGCTCTGAGCTAAAACAATATCCTGGCAGATCGATTCAGTGCCAACTTCACCCCTTTCTCACCCCCTAAATCGCCCATCTCACTACTGGAAGATTGCCAAATTCCGGTAATAATGGCCACATAGGTAAAAAACGCACTCTCCAAAGCTACAAATGCAGCATCCATGGGACCAGATGATATCCCGGGCTGTGTACTACATGAACTACAATATGAACTGGCACCTCACCTAAGTGTCATGTTTAATCATAGCCCCACCTCAGGTTTTGTGCCCACTGAGTGGCGCAGAGCTAGAGTTATCCCACTCCACAAGGGGGGATCCACCTTGGATCCTGGAAACTACCGTCCCATCAGTCTGACGAGCCTTATCTGCAAGGCCATGGAGTGTATTGTCATGGAACTTATAAACAAAGACATTGGCAACCTTCAAACACTGGACTTCACCCAGTTTGGGTTCATAAAGGGCCGATCTTGTCTCCTGAACCAGATTGACTTCTTTGAATCAGTCTCCAGAGCCATGGACAAGGGTAAGGTGGTCCACACAGCCTATCTAGACCTTGCCAAGGCCTTTGACACCATCCCCCACCACTGTTGAGTGGAAGGTGCCCTGAAGCTGTGGAAGCTGGCAGTCTGTTATAGCCTTGGCAGGATATAACCCATATAGTTAGGGTTGCTGCTCTACGATGATCATTCTTAGGTTTATGTCTTTTTGATCTGCAATAGCTTGGAGGCATAAAAATGATATTGAGATGATGCTGCAAATGTTGCTCTCCTAACAGGTTAACTTGTCTAAAGAATAATATTTAGTGGAATCTGAGAAGAAGGGGATCTAATGCAGCAAGGTGAAGTACTTTTATAGGGTTGACACTTCTTATGGCTAAAAAAGCTAGAACAAGATGATGGAAGGGCAGGCAACTTCCAACAATAGAATAGCTTATTAAATTTATTGACTATGTAAGGACATTTAAGGAGAACCTCAGAGGTTGGTTAGTAAGTGCCTTGCTAGCCTGTGCTATGTGAATGAGGGAGCCACAGAGGACAGTTAATAAGTGGCTTCCATGCCTGTGCTACATGAAGGGGGGAACAGCGGAGGATGGTTAGCAAGTGGCTTCCATGCCTGTACTATGTGAATGGGGGAACCTCAGAGAATGGTTAGTAAGTGGCTTCCATGCCTGTGCTATGTGAATGGAGGAACCACAGAGAATGATTAGCAAGTGGCTTCCTTGCCTGTGCTATGTGAATGGGGGAAACCACAGAGGATGGCTAGTAAGTGGGTTCCTTGCCTGTGCTGTGAATGGAGGATGGTTAGTAAGAGACATTCCATACCTATGCTACATGAATGGGGGAATCACGGAGAATGGTTAGCAAGTGGCTTCCTTGCCTGTGCTATGTGAATGGGGGAACCACAGAGAATGGTTAGTAAGTGGCTTCCTTGCCTATGTTATGTGAATGGGGGAACCACAGAGAATGGTTAGTAAGTGGCTTCCATGCCTGTGCTATGTGAATGGGGGAACCACAGAGAATGGTTAGTAAGTGGCTTCCTTGCCTGTGTTATGTGAATGGGGGAACCACAGAGAATGTTTAGTAAATGGCTTCCATGCCTGTGCAATGTGAATGGGGGAACCACAGAGAATGGTTAGTAAGTGGCTTCCTTGCCTGTGTTATGTGAATGGGGGAACCACAGAGAATGGTTAGTAAGTGGCTTCCATGCCTGTGCAATGTGAATGGGGGAACCACAGAGAATGGTTAGTAAGTGGCTTCCATGCCTGTGCTATGTGAATGGGGGAACCACAGAGAATGGTTAGTAAGTGGCTTCCATGCCTGTGCTATGTAAATGGGGGAACCACAGAGAATGATTAGTAAGTGGCTTCCTTGCCTGTGTTATGTGAATGGGGGAACCACGAAAGATGGTTAGTAAGTGGCTTCCTTGCCTATGCTATGTGATTGGGGGAACTATGGAGGATGGTTAGCAAGTGGCTTCCTTGACTGTGCTGTGAATGGAGGATGGTTAGTAAGAGACATTTCATACCTGTGCTACATGAATGGGGGAACCATGGAGAATGGTTAGCAAGTGGCTTCCTTGCCTGTGCTATGTGAATGGGGGAACCACAGAGTATGGTTAGTAAGTGGCTTTCTTGCCTGTGTTATGTGAATGGGGGAACCACAGAGAATGGTTAGTAAGTGGCTTCCATGCCTGTGCTATGTGAATGGGGGAACCACAGAGAATGGTTAGTAAGTGGCTTCCATGCCTGTGCTATGTGAATGGGGGAACCACAGAGAATGATTAGTAAGTGGCTTCCTTGCCTGTGCTATGTGAATGGGGGAACCACAGAGAATGGTTAGTAAGTGGCTTCCTTGCCTGTGTTATGTGAATGGGGGAACCACAGAGAATGGTTAGTAAGTGGCTTCCATGCCTGTGCTATGTGAATGGGGAAACCACAGAGAATGGTTAGTAAGTGGCTTCCATGCCTGTGCAATGTGAATGGGGGAACCACAGAGAATGGTTAGTAATTGGCTTCCTTGCCTGTGTTATGTGAATGGGGGAACCACAGAGAATGGTTTGTAAGTGGCTTCCATGCCTGTGCTATGTGAATGGGGGAACCACAGAGGATGGTTAGTAAGTGGCTTCCTTGCCTGTGCTATGTGAATGGGGGAACCACGAAAGATGGTTAGTAAGTGGCTTCCTTGCCTATGCTATGTGATTGGGGGAACTATGGAGGATGGTTAGCAAGTGGCTTCCTTGACTGTGCGATGTGAAAGGGGGAACCACAGAGGATAGATGGCACATGGCTTCCTTGCCTGTGCTTTGTGAATGACTGCGACTAAAAAATGGGGTGGAACATCAGGAAGAACGAAGGGGAATGTTTGGGCAAGAGGAATACAGAAATTCCATAAATAGGAAATATTTAAGCCTGAGATTAAGATGATATAATTTACTTGGGTGAGTAGAGAATAAAAGGAATGCCTTATTAAAAAAATAATAAATAAAGGCCAGGTTTAGGTCCTAGAATAACATTCCCAGTTGTCACAGTGCAAAGACAAATGGGACTCTAAGAGGACAGATAGTAATGGACAATTCATGGCATATGTATAAAAAGGAAGAGAAACTGAAGGTGTGATAAGGTCTGTTTAAGGAAGTGGAAAGTGTTTATCATGTGTGCACTTTTGCTAATATTTTAAATTAAAATTTCCATGTATTATTTATAGGTAAACAAAAAAATGAAAAGAAAAGCCGCTTGTTTTATTTGTAATTGTATTATATAGACAATGCATATTAGAACTTCATTTAAAGTTTTACAGTTACTGAAGTTATGTTCCAAAAAAGAGCACTTATAAATTGGCTATGGTAAATGAATGGTTAGTAGCTAATGACATACTGTTTAAAACTGAGCAACCTAAGCATGCCGCTAAGAATGTGAAGATGTCTGTGAACACACTAAACCTGTCAACAACTGAAACTATGTAGGAAAAAGGGTATATTGCTAAACATTGTTTAACCAATAACTGGACTGCTTTAATTAAAAAATGAGATTTCTCGCCAGCATCCTGATAACTAAAATATAAGTACTGCGCTTATATAAATATGATACCAAAGGAGAATGAGAAAGTAACTGCTACAATAGATAAACTTACTAAGCTGGGCATTAATCCCTACGTCATCCAAGGGTTGCTAACTGGCTTACTGATAAAACCCACACTGTAAAAGTAGCCAACTCCAAATCCAGCTCCAGACAAGTGACAAGTGGAGTACCTCAGGGTTCAGTCCTGGGACCGCTCTTGTTTGGCATCTACTTCTCTGAAGTACAGGCCAACACTAAGGGACTCTGGCTAACAAAGTTCGCAGATGACTGCAAACTGGGAGCCATTATTGAATCCCCAAATGGAAAACAGTTTTAATATTGCTCTGACCTCTGTAAAAAAGATATCTGAGTTGCAAGCTCTTATGGTGCACATCATTTCTTTGAGAACTAATCTTTTATGCCATAAAATGGTATCAGAGATTACTTTAATCCATGCTATCCATTTCCCTGTTTTCTTTCCTGAAGCCAAAAATGAGAGGAAAAAGGATACTCCGTACCTTGGATGTTCACACACATCTCAGTTACTATCCTGACAGAACTAAATCTTTCAGATTTTTGGATCAATTGTTCATATCTTGTAAAGTTAAGAATAAGGGACAACCTGGGTCAAAACAGACTGTTTCCAAATGGTTGTCTATTACCTTTTCTTATACTCACCCCAACAAAAATATTCCGGGCAGGGTCAAGGCCTGCTCTTCAAGGGCTGACCTTTTGGAAAGGGTTGGATTCTAGAAGTATTGTCGAAGCTGCAACATGGTTTTCTGTATATATCTTTACAAAGTACTATAAGCTTGATTCCTTCTCTAGGTCTAGATCAGGCTTTGTAAGGACCATTCTCCAGGGACTGCTGGACTCTTCTCCTTCCACTTCCCAAATGTAGTAAGCTATGGTATTCTACCATAGTGCTAAGGCTACTACAGCAGTGATTAATATGATGGTGTACAGTTGTGTAAGTAAACTTACCATCACAGTAGATGTTTGAATGATCATTGCTACAGTAGCAGTTCCCTCCCTCCATCCCCTTGTGTTTTTGGTGTATTTTTGTATGCCAGTGTGTGGACATGTATATTTTCTTTTCCTTTTTATTCTACCTAGCAGTCTATAAGGAAAGATTACCTGCAGAATGCTCTTGATTCATATGCACTTATGAGCTAATGCTAAGTTTTGTGTTGAGTTTAAAGTTTATTATGTATCACAATACATTTTAAAAGATGCTTATCATCACTAATAAAATGTTGCTTTACCTTTTTGGATGCCCATATGCTGTGTCTTGTATACACTAGGAAGGATTATGTTCAATATTTACAACAGGGGGTTTAGCTTGGTAAAATGGTTAAGGTGTTTATCTCATAGATAAGAAATACAGGGTTTGGTTCTCATTAGGGGTAATTGTCTAGGCTTAAAATGATCCACAAAGGCAGTTAGCGTAGTTCTTGCCTATGAACCTATATGTAGAACCTTTAAGGAATTAAACAAATAAAGTTAAAATTATTCAATGATATTAAATTGGAAACAAATAATCATAAATATTTCATAATTTTCTTACCAGCTACACATTACTGATCAAATGAAAATGTAAAAAAAAGAAGCACGATGGATTTACTGGACATCAGAAAGTCAAATGGCATTAGACATACTTGTTCTAGAGATCTAAACCTCTTCTGCAACATCAAAAGAATGGTTTGGAGGGACAGGTATATGTAGCAGTGCACACCACTGCTCTGGAATGGGCTCCCCATCCTCATAAAACAAAGTTCATCCCTGTCCATATTCAAGTGCAACTTGGATCTATGGATGAGAAACAGAAATTTACCCCAGGACTGCCCCCTGTACTGATGGACAGAAGCAGCTCATAAATGCTTTATTCCATGCATGGGTCTTCTCAAAGTATCTGTGGTATGATCCCAGTTATTTCCATTAGGGGTAATGTAAAATTATCAACCATGTGATGGTTAAGGCCAATCTCTAGCCAAATGTGAAGGGTTAATTCAAGTACAAAAGGGGAAATTGGCTAGGATTAAAATGGTCCACAAGGGCAGCTAGCCTAGTACTTATCTATGAACCTATTTATTAAAAGTATTTAGGAGAAAAATACAAGATCTACTGGGGAAGTAGAGTGTAGTTATGTCAAGTGCAGGCAGACAGTTTTTAAGTGGATAAGATGCCTTTAAGGAACTTTTTGGAAAGAAATTGCTTAAAGAAAAGAAAATTTTAAGTACCACTTTTTCTTATTAAACTATATAAAATACTTTTTTTAATTAAAAAAGAAATGATTACATGAACTGGTATTAGTGCTGTGATTCATGGTGTTTGCATCTCCCCTCTGGAAAAACAAAATAAAAAAATAAATAAAAACTTCCTGAATTGTTGAGCAAGTTTAGTTTTGTCATGAGACATCTTTATATGGCACATTTTTAGTAATCTGATACATCTGATTTGCTAAGCAGTCTCTTAATTCCTTTTAAAGTGGTTGTAGGTAGAATGACTTTAATAAACTTACATTCATGTCAGAGACGTTTCATAGCAGTATATAAGACAACTGGAGTCTGCAATTGTCCTAAACACCATATTTAATATTTTTATAATTCTGTTTCTAAGTATTTTAAAAGAATATTCTGAAATGTTAATACCGGAACAAGGCAATAACATACTAAGAAGATCCATTTTATATAAAATGTTTGTGTGTGTGTGTGTGTGTGTGTGTGTGTGTGTGTGTGTGTGTGTGTGTGTGTGTGTGTGTGTGTGTGTGTCTGTAGGTTGAAGTATTTTGTGTCCATACACAGTCAATACATTTCAAAGTGTAATGTCACTCACTTTAGATGTATGTTTGGATGCTGTTTTGCCTATAAGCTCTGTGGTGCATGTGATAAATGCGTAACAATGTAGTAGCAATAACTACATAAGTAGGTGTTTGAATCTCTTTCCTGGCAAGTTTGTGTGTGTGTGTGTGTGTGTGTGTGTGTGTGTGTGTGTGTGTGTGTGTGTGTGTGTGTGTGTCTGTAGGTTGAAGTATTTTGTGTCCATACACAGTCAATACATTTCAAAGTGTAATACTTTACAATGGCTGCTGACGTCTCTCACTTTAGATGTATGTTTGGATGCTGTTTTGCCTATAAGCTCTGTGGTGCATGTGATAAATGCGTAACAATGTAGTAGCAATAACTACATAAGTAGGGGTTTGAATCTCTTTCCTGGCAAGTGTGTGTGTGTGTATGTGTGTGTGTGTGTGTGCGTGTGTGTGTGTGTGTGTGTGTGTGTGTGTGTGTGTGTGTGTGTGTGTGTGTGTGTGTGTGTGTGTGTGTGTGTGTGTGTGTGTGTGTGTGTGTGTGTGTGTGTGTGTGTGTGTGTGTGTGTGTGTGTGTGATAGGCTGTCCGGGCATCTATGTGGGAGATGTTTGAAAAGCTGTAAGAAGCCTGTAAATATATTGTCAGTAATGCTTCAGCCAAGCTGTGGAATCTGAATGCCGCACCCCCACATCCCCTGCTAATTATATATATCAACTCTGCGATCATACTATAGTGCGGAAAGGGAAAAAGACCCTGGTGTACTGCAATCTTGTTGGATTAATGTTTTTTGACTTTTTGTGTTTGATGTAATGCTTTTTATCTTTTTGGCTGTTCAACATGAGAACTGTATCCTGCATACAGACATGCACTGCATATAAACACATGCATGGCTGCACTTTCAATCACACAGACATGCTAGCAAAACTGAGCCAGCTACTTCCTGTCACTGAATGTATTACCTTATGTAGCTGAGAATACATCTATTGTTTGGATTTAAATGTTTTCCAAGGAAGAAGGCAGTAACATCTTAATCTGATGCAAGAGGGGTAATTACCAAAAAGGACTTTGCTGATACCTTCATATCTCCTATTCTTGCCTCATTCTAAAGGAATCCTTCCTAAGTTCAGGTGAAATGACACTCTATCTAGAAAATCAAGCCCAGCCATCATTTTAAATTCAGTTGGAAACTGGAACCTTAGGACTTTCTGCTACCCTACATCAGTGCGTTCATTTCCATTTGTTTTTTTGCCCAATGCCAAACAACCATCAAATGTTTCCCCATTAATCTCTGCCCATTCCTTTCCCCATACTTAGAATTACCCCTGTGCCGAGGGCAGAAGACATCATAAGGGGCCTTCATGTAGGCATCTAGGAAATTTGTCTGTGTTCTCACTCTTATTCCGGCAGTGATGGTATTTGTGTGGCCTGACTGCATCATCTTGGTGGCATGATGATCCCCCTGTGCCATTATCAGGGCCAAAATGACATCTGCTTGTGACATACTCCTGTACAATTTCTAATTAAGGCTACATCCAGTCAGTGATTTGGGGAGCTGAAAGTCTTCCCCAAGATCCCAGAATGCAACCATGAAGCTTATCCTTCTTTTAGAGTCTGTAGTTGTGACTTCCTCCTCAACACTGAGGATGAGCATGCCAATTCCATCAAGCACCCAAACAACTAACTGTACATGGGATCTGATGTTGTCATTTTCATTTGTTCACAAATGGGTCTCGTATCCACCCTCGGATCCAGCTTGGCCACATTTACTAGATCCCTGAATCCCACTCTTGTGCTCTTCCCTTTACTCATATTACCCCAGTTACCCTGCAGTACCGCAGATCTTGTTTGCCACCTTATTGGTATAGATTCAGATTCTCCTTGTTGAGCTTCGGGGTGCAGTTTTTTTTGCCGATAAGTGTGCATTAGGACTAAGTTTTATTCCGCTCTTCTTCTTCTACCCTCAGTAGTTCTCTGTACCATTGTTCATACTTTCTTACTTGTATCTATTTGTCCTACCATTCAGACAGTGATCTTTTTTCTACCATTGTTGGTAGTTCCTTCTTGTTTCAAAAAATAAAAAAATAAAAATATATACACTAGCTTAAATACTATCAGCCTGTCTGTTTTTCCCACTTGGTTTGAAAATGCACTTCCTATGGGCATAAGATCCCCAATTATGATGCCCAAAGGGAATGTGTTTATTGTTTGGGTGCTGCCCACCTAGACACAGAGTGCATGATTTGTGCAGGCTTCAACAGTAGGAGCCCTTAGTGACCGGCATAATAAACTGGTCCTAAAGGGACTGTTACCTTTTTTCTCTTCTTCCTCTCTCTCAGTTCCTGCTTCTAGGGCTTAAACTCCCACAAAAAAAATTAAGCCCTCTTCGGACGTAAAATAAATCCAGAAGCAGTCTCCCACTCACTTTCCAAAGTCATCTACAATTTTGGAACCTCCTGTCAAGTTACAGAAAAACTGCCAAGTCTGACTCTCTGAGGACCAGGTCCCTCAGGTTCCCTCTGGAGCCTGTCTCTCCTTGGCTCCACTTTCCCTTCCTCCAAGAGACCCTGAGGAGGGAGTCCCTAGCCCAGTCTACTACTTCCTTTATCAGGTCCTCCAGGAGCCTTTCCAAAGCCATGTGGATAGGATGATGAAGAAGTTCCTCAGAGCTTTGATTCAGATGCGGGTTATCCCAGCTCTGTCTCCCATCAGATACGTGAGTCTTCATTCTGTTTCCCATACTGTAATTTCTCCTTCTCTCATCAGACTGGCAATTTTGGAGCCTGAGAACCCCAAGAGTGTCTGTGCTGGACCCAAAGATAGCTAGGTCTTAGTCTTTGACTGTGTCTCTGACTTGTCCCACATAGATCCCCTTGGAACAGGATGAGTCTGGGAGCTGAAGTGCAAGTTCTGTGGAGGCATGGTTCAAATTAGAGGTTGTCAGAACCATCCCAACTCATTGGGGCTTCAGTGTTGAATAGCTTGGCTCCAACCGCCCCCTCTAGATAGCGATCTGGGCAGGGTTAGGACTTGGTGGCATCAGGAGCTTCAGTGGTGTGGTCAGCAGCGGCCTCTCCTGGGCCTTCTACCTTTGAGGTGATAGAGATGGTCCTTCTCTTATCCAAAAGATATTAATTCCTTTAGAAAAAAACATATTTAGCAGTCATGTTTAGTTTGGTGGCGGGTCTGTTTGCTAAATTCTGGTGTGTGGTTGATGGGATGCAGATATTAGAATATTTGTAGCACAGCCTTCTCTTGGGTACAGATCAGGAACAAGACAGTAGTGATAAAAGTTTTTGCCACCTTATGTAGATACGTGTGCGTACACTTGCATGTGTGTATGTGTCTATGTATTTTAGATATACATACACATATATATATATATATATATATATATATATATATATATATATATATATATATATTTGGGTTACCTTCATTTCACTGACAGCTCATTTCACTGACAAGCAAATCAGCAAGACCAATTCACTGAAAGTTCATTTCACTGACAACTCATTTCACTGAAACTCATTTTGTCGACAGTTATATATGGCCTGTTCCCCACTGTAGTGGGATCCTGGAGTTGGAATATATAGTAAGGGGGGGTGTGGGGGGGTGAAGCCCCTGACATACTTTGATTGTATATTGTTTTCTGCAAAACAGTTATTCATTGCATTTGTAAGTATCCATCTGTATAATTTAAAATGATTATAATATGCGGGGGGCTTAGACCCCCACCCCCCCCCCAATGTGGGGGGCTGGGCCCCCCACACCCCCCTTACTATATATTCCAACTCTAGGATCACACTGCAGTAGGAAACAGGCCATATATAACTGTCGACGAAATGAGTTTCAATGAAATGAGTTGTCAGTGAAATGAACTTTCAGTGAATTGGTGTTGCTGATTTGCTTGTCAGTGAAATGAGCTGCTGATGAAATGAGGGTAACCCATATATATATATATATATATATATATATATATATATATATATATATATATATATATATTTATATCTATATAGCTTTACTATCAAAAGCTTGACATTAAAAACAAAATCCGTTGAATCACAGTGCCGAATCCATGCATGCTAATGAGGTGTAAATGTCGAATCTGATGAATGAATTCAGCAGATTCGACACTTACATCTAATATCAAATGGGATTTCCTTATAAGAGCTAAGGTATGTCTAGCTCCTACCCTGGAATTCACTGTTTTGCAGAGGAGGAAGTCCCTCTACATCCCCCCCCACACCCTGCTAACTATATATTCCAGCTCTGAAATTGCACTACAGTGAGGAAAGGAATTAATTTCGCAGTGCACATTGTACTGCAATCTGTACTCATAACTTCGAGCTCCCATCACCGAATGCACAGTGGCATTCGCTGATACAAACTCTCTCATTTATTTGATGTTTGTCGAATCTGTTGAATCGACAAGTTCACCAAATATAAAATGTGATGTCCACATAGGAGCTCAGGTAAGTGTAACTCCTCCACTTCACATCACATCTTTGCAGGGGGACTCGCCCCCCACACCTCCTGCTAACTAGGTATTCCAACTCCTAGGTCGCACTACAGTGAGGAAAAGGATGAATGTCCCAATCTGCACTGTACCGCGCTCTCTAGCCTATAGATCATGTTCATATCAGTGAATGCACAGTAGTTTTCTCTGATATGAACTATCAACAGTCGGCAACACAGCAATCGACCATCTGCAATCCGATATCCCGTCTGCAGAAAGTCTGCGTTTGGGATTTTGATAGTAAACCATATACACATATATGCACACACACATGTGTGAGTGTAATTAAAATGATCAAACAACCCAAATAGCAATGTTGAAACTTTGAAACTGTAACTGTTGACATGCTACTATGCATGAGCTCAGCAATAACCTCAGTGCATGCAAAATTAAACAAATTAAACAAAAAAAAAAAACAAACAAAAACATGTGCCTGCTCCACACCCTCTAAAATTTCATATAAACTAACTCTGAGATCGCTCGGTATCAGGCATATTTCCAAACCCCAAGAACTGTCTGATCTGCCAACCTGTCGGCCATCTGCAAATTTTGTCAGCTAGTCTTATGTTGACCAAACCAACATTCAACAAATATTATGATTCCCGTATATAAATATATATATATATATATATATATATATATATATATATATACACACACACATACACATACACACACACACACACACACACACACATATATATATATATATATATGGATTCATATCACTTCACTGAAACCCATTTTTCTGAGACCAAATCACCTAAGGTTCATTTAAATGAAAGTTCATTTCACCTAAAACTCATTTCACTGACAAGTAGTACTCTAAGGCAAGTCAAAGGTATATGTTCTTTTCCCCACTGCAGTACAGTCCTGGTGTTAGTATTTATAGTTAGGGTGTGTGTGTGGGGTTTTCTGTTGTCTGGTTTTATTTTACATTATTTGGTAAAACTGAACTATATACATACATACACACACACACACACATATATATATATATATATATATATATATATATATATATATATATATATAGATATATACATATACATTTATGTGTGTGTGTGTGTGTGTGTGTGTGTGTGTGTTTTTATAGATAGATATAGATATAGAAATATATACTTCTCATCCAGGACAGATTCTCTGTACGTCTCATTGCTTGTCAAGATATGTGTAAGGGAAACAATTTAATTCCTGCTTTGTGTATTAAATCACTCTTTCATCATTGCTATTTTGATCATCTTCCTTGTATTCCTTCTTTTCCATACAGTTTAGTGTACAATATCCAGATTTTTTTAGAAGGCTGTTATAGCTCAGTTAGGGGCTCCAAGACTGAAATGCAACTCCTATGCAATCAACACTCATAAGTGTGATCAGAGTAGAGCAGCATTTCTTAACAGATTCAAGTCTGCATCAAAAAAAAAATCACTTCATAAGCATTTGTATAGGTGAAGTTTGGCCCCCATGCCAAATACATTCCTGCTACTTATGGGTAACGACTCCAAGATTGCTGTATCTTAAGGTAAGGAAAAATCCCCAGGATTCCTCAGCATTGGACTTCTAATACAAATGACAATAGTCAGGCATTAGTGGTTGTACATTACAGTGTCAGTCACTAATGTGTCATATTTTAGCCTGACACTCTCTGTAATGTGCTTTCATGTTGCATGATGCTTTGAACTACAGTACAGCGACATTTTAAGAGGCTGCAGTTAGCAATTAACAGTAATTAATGTATAATGTTTGTCTCATATGATTCTCTGTTTGTACTGTGTAAGAGTTACACTCTTGTCTGGAGCTGTTCTCTCCGGGTCTCCACTGAAATTGGGCTCACCATGGCCCAGTAGACTATCCCACTAAACAAATGCAAATAAATAAGTAAATAAATAAAGTGCTTACCATGTAATATACAGCAGTATGTCAAGAACATATCACTCACTTCATCTGTTCCGATCCTATTACCATGGTATAAAGCAAGATTACATTAGAGAAAATACTTTAAATGGCTTTAGCTTACAGTACTTGTGTGTATGCCTTGTATCAGGGTCCTGTGGGAACTGTGGACCCTTTTTTATTGTTGGGTACTGGTCATACATTGCTGCTTGTTACCTCAGATTTAATGTTAATAAGTATCACTTTGTTTTAAAACAGTGTCTCATCCTTTTGTTGCTTAGAATATGTTTTTCATACTGTTTGTTCACTCATAAAAGTGATGTTTCAGCTATGACTGATTTTATAAATATAGTATTAAAATAACCCAAATATCTGTTTGCCTTTATCTGGTCTCCGTCTTTGTAATTGAAGATATAGGAACAAAAACAATTGTGTTGTGTCTGAAGCCACATCTCATTCTTGTATTTTCATGTGTTAAAAGTCATAACCATTTGCTTGTGGAAGCAGAATAACTCATGCAGTATACAAGAGTCATTGTAGGAAGGAACTAGTCAGGAAGGACATTTGAAGCATGCCTTTTTTCTGCAAGATACTGATTAGGCTGTGTAACACATTATCAAAGCAGGTCAGACATTTGGATATCATGCCAACTTGGAAGAAAAGTTGCCTGAAAAGAAAAGGAAAATTGTAAATGGAATTATTTCAGTTAAAAGAATTCATTTAATTTATGCATATTTATTTTATGAATTAGTATCTTGTAGTACCATATAAATGTTTAAAAATTGAACAGTGAACCTAATCAGTTCACAAAAAAGTTTGACACTTAAGTACATTTACTCATCTGCAATGGAGGCCTACTATCAGCCTGTTCTATGACACTGAGCATGTGCAACAATAAAAGAAAAGGAAGTAGCATTGTCACTTACACTGATATATTTCTGTACAGTTTATCACAGAGTCAAACTGATGATGGAGCATTTATGGGTTGTGTGGAGACTCGATCTTTTTCACCTAGCAAGGAGTAAAACAATATTGTCTGACATTGCTACCATAGTCACAAGCCCAGAAAAAGTATAGGGTTGTATCAGTCCATTGCAAAAAACATCCATCTGGCTCACAGAAGGATTTAGGTCAAATGCAGAATTGGGGAGTCCACCTCTATAAAGAGGCCATTCACTGGCAGAGTTCTTCATTGGTCGCACCTGGTTCTGCTCCTTTTTAGCATCTACTTTTCTGAAGTAAAGGCCAGTGCAAAGAACCTCTGACTGACAGAATTTACAGATGATAGCAAATTAGGAGCACTATTGTTTTCCAAGAAAGGCTGATACAGACAGTTAACTGGTGTCAGACTCACGTACTAAAACTAAATGCCAAGAAATGCATAATAGCATCCTTCAGGAAGTCATCCACCCCTGGTAGCTATCATATTGACAATGCACCTATAACATTTGACCCAGTAGTCAGGGACTCGCGGACTAACATAGACAGTAAACTAGCCTTTGACCATCATATGTTTACAGTAGTGAGGAAATCAGTCTGTGTTGTGCAACTTATAAACAAAGGTATGGCATCTAGGTCCAAGGAGGTTATTGTTTCACTGTATTCGGCATTCATCCGACCTATCATTGAGTACAATGTCTCCTTTGGTATGTACCTAATGAGGCACATGCAACAGAGGTTCCAGAGTAAAAGAGTAAGAGGCATGTCCTATACAAACTGCCTCAAGGCCCTATTCCCGTATTCTCAGTCCTACAGGCTGTTGAGGGGAGATCTATGCCTGGCATACAAGGCATCATCAGACGCTACACTGATGGACCTCCTGCATGTCTACAAAACAAACAACACCAGAATTACCCATTCTAAAGGCTTAAACCTTGCTTGGGATATAAACAGCACCTACTAGAGAGACAAGTATATATCCCAGAGACTACACCTTCTTTGGAACAGGCTCCCCATCCATGTGAAAAAAGCAGAGTTCCTTCCTAACCCAAATTAAATGTAACTTGGACAGTTAGATGTGAAATAGGAAATTCATCCATGGTTTGGTACCTGTGTCTCTGGTGGACACAAGCAGTCTGTAAATGAATCGTCTTCCACGCCCCTGCTTGTAAATGTTTAATTTCCCAAGCCCCTGCTTACACTTATCAAGGGTACCAGAACTTGTTGGAGATTTTGCATGCATGGCTAAGCTTAAAAAGGCACTTGTGGTCGTTAGCCTACTATATACCTATGAATGTACGGAAATGATTAATAATGACATTGGAAACCTCCAGACACTGGATCCAACACAATTTGGTTTTGTAAAGGGAAGATCATGCCTACTCAGTCTGGCACACTTCTTTGAGAAGGTCAGCAGGGTAATGGATGTGGGTAAGATTGTTCAGACTACCTACCTTAACCTGGCCAAGGTATTTGATACAATACCTCACTTAGGCATTGTAAACAAACTCATAAAATTAGGCATAAACCCCTTTGGTCCATGCTGGATTGTCAGGTACCAGCTGGCTCTCAGATAGGACCAAGGAAGCTAAGATAGGGGATTCCACCACCACAAAGAGGCTAGTCATTGTCAGAGTCCCTCAGGGCTCAGTGCTGGGTCCTCTCCTTTTTAGCATCTACTTCATGAAATTCAAGGCCGACATCAAGGGCCTCTGGCTGACAAAGTTTGCAGATGATTACAAACTCGGAGCAGTCATAGAATCTGCCCAAGACACTAATATCCTCCAGAAAGGGCTAATACAGACAAATGACTGGTGTCATAGACATGGTTGTACGCTCAATGCTAAGAACTAACCTTCTTCAGGAAACTACCTCATTGTTAACACACCCATAGGAGTAGACCCTGTAGTCAGGGATTTGGGGATGTATGCAGACAGTAACTTGTCTTTTTACCAACATGTGTCTAAAGCAGTAATGAAATCATTCTATGTTGCTCAACTTAGAAGCAAGGGTATGACATCTAGGCCCAAGGAAGTCATTGATCCTTTGTACTCAGCCCTCATCAGACCCGTCATTGAGTACAGTGCCCTCTTCGGTGTGTGCATGACTTGGCACATACAACAACTGGAACATCCACAGAGGTTCCTTAGAAAAAGAATACATTGTGTTAACAACATGTCATATGCATATTACCTCAAAGCCCTATCTCTGTAGTTTTCTCCTGCAGACTTTTGAGGGGTGATCCATGTCTGGCATACAAAACAGGGACCTCACTCCATATCTGCAAAACATACAGCACTGATGAAGGCTTACAACCGAAACGGGTATGCTGTTTTGGTGTTCCTATATTGAAGTGGTCCATTGTATTATTTTGATCTGATATTAAAAGTTTGGCTGTAAGCTAACTTTGGGTGCTGGCTGTTTTGTGTACTTGAATTACTTTGGTGTTTTGGCCTTTGCACCTATACGTACTTGCTTGGGATTGATTTGCTAAAGATTAGAAAAAACAGCCTCAGATATGACAGTTTATATTCTCAACAAAAAATATGTTATAATGAACCATGAATGGAAAATAATAGTAGGCAGTATCCATTAACTGGAGAAGCATCAGAAACAACATATATGGTAAGGGAGTCTAGGGGATCATCATATCAGAAGACCTAAGTAATTGCAAGCAGTTAGACAGACTATTAGAGGTAGCTTTAGTTTCATTAGATAGTCTAACTCACAATTTATACCATAGACAATGTGTACAGTGTGTTATTAAAATAATGCAAACAACTCTTATTAAAGCAAAACTTTCTTAAATTCTCACATGATACCTTTACGGTATTTTCCAACAATTATAAATTTAAACCAAAATTCACAATTTACTTCTTTCTTGAAGCTATCATTTTCATATTCACATGCAGAAGAGGTTACTTTAAAAATAGATAAGGAATTGTTTTTCAGTTTCTAGTAATGATTTTCCTTGCAGTGGATAATAAACACCAAAGAAGAGGATTTTGATCTTTTTTACTACAAGAGGAAGATAAGTGGAGTCCGAAACAAGACTAAATGTTTGGTTAATTTGAAATTATCTGTCCACAATGCTTTGTCATACTTTGAAATTTAATTGAAAAATGGGTTAGAATATAGCAAGTGAACGTTGCAATCGCATTGCATTTCCAAATATTATTTAATTTCTTATATAACTTCTCAATTTATGTAGAGTGAAGTATATTCTATGAATAAATTTCCATGTGTATATCTTTCAAAGTAAAGGGATGTAGTCTTTTTAGCTGACCTTAATAATAATGACTTATCAGTTTTCTTAATATTTACTTTGATGCAAGTTGTTTTAGAATGTATTTGGTATATCTGATTTATATGATAACAGTATGTTATATAGTTTAGATAAATGAGTTACAAGCTTCTTTGTTAATTTAAGTTGACTTAGTATAGTTTAACAACACAAAGAGGAATTTTCAGCTTCTCCTTCTGCCATACTATATAATTTAATAGTTACAAATTATCTGAAATGTTGAACTTTTAATTAGTCCTCTAAACCCAGCAGAAATGTTATTTTCTATATTTAGTTTATACAGTTAAATCATTTTAATACTTAGTAGAATTGTTACTGTGGTTTTAAAACCCTTCTAGATCACTTGACTGTTGATTTTTTTTCTGTGTTGTTAATATTAAGTGATTATTATGGATAAGGACAAAAAGTGCAGCTTAAAATGTGTTTATTAAGTGGACATAAGATTCACCCATGACCTTTGTCTGGTGTGCTTGGGAATGCCATATTTATCTTTGGATTGCAAAATGTGTCCTTTCTTTCTACCCAGAGCTCTGGCTGACAGAAGAAACAAACTGATAATAAAAGGACAGTTGCCATTGGATCTGGTGTCTGAAATGTTAAAAAAAAAATGGCTGAGAAAAGCTCCAAACATAAGGAATTGAGCCTGGAAAAAATCCTTCAAATTTTTTGCACACCATATTTATCTGTAGATTGCAAAATTTGTCCTGTTTTTATACCCAGAGCTCTGGATGACAGAAGAAACAAACTGATAATAAAGGACTGTTGCCGTTGGATCTGGATTCTAAAAAGTTAAAGAAATTGGATGAGAAAGGCTCCAAACATAAGAAATTGAGCCTGGAAAAAGACCTTCAAATTTTTTGGGTCTTCCATCAGTGCCGAAAGCCCTGAGGTTTGATGTACCCATGCCACATACTCCTACTTACAACCTACCTCTAGATTCAGAGCCTTGGGATCCAATCATACTGCAAGATTCTCCCTAGAAATTGTATTCTTTAGAAAAGACAGAAAATTGCCATCAGTGTCTATTAAATCCTTCAGGTCATACAGAAGCACTTTAGTAGTGAACTTGGATTGCCTGATGCAGAATTTCCTTAAGATGTAGTTTAAGATGGGAGTCATTGTATCTCCTTTGACTTCTAAGGTAGTCAGATCTGCCCAGATGGCCCCTCCATTAGTTGCTTCACTAGTCCACATCTTGGCACTGGTGGTGTTGGAATTGTCCTTCCAACCTGGACCTGCTGCTGCCTTGGTGTCGACCTCAGGGTTTATAGATCTGGCACATTCAACCCTTAAACTTGGGGTTGATGTTTATGGCTCTGCTGAAGGTTTTGAAGACTTCATTAAATCTGATTCCCCACCTCGAGGCCCTCCACAATCTTGATTTCGAGGGTACTATTTGTGGGTCTGAATATTTTTCCAAAGGGGGAATGGATCCGATATCTTGGGGGGGGGGGTGTCCTCAGATCTGATGGAAATTTGAATGGCCTTTCAGGTATTAGGGAGGATTATAGCATCTCCAAAGAGAATGCTAGTTCAGATCCCCTTGGAATTGGTTCCATCCCATAACTCTCACTCCATTTTGCCTTCCTCACATCTGATATTTTTGGTCAGAGTCAACGTATGAAATTCAAAACCTCTGCTCAACAGCAAGCCAATACTCTCTGTAGTCTGGTGTCACCTCCCGATGTACTGAAAAACTAGATGTGCAAGAGGAAGCACATTAACTTCCCACCAGAGTCTCTGATATTGGATAAAAACTCAGAGGACTAAGAGGAATCCTCCTCATCCCCTCCCAAACATGCCTCATTTGGCAAGATTTTAGAACTTATACTGCAGGGGGGATATTGGCTTGTTGAACTTTCCTCTCAAGATGAAGCAGTACTTGTTGAAGCTTTCAATTTGGACCCATCTCTTTTCCTGGATGGCGTCTCAGGCTAATAAGTTGACTGACTTCACAGTTATAAGATCATGGCAAGAACCTGACATCTCTGAGATAGTCCCTTGGAAACTTGATAAAATACTTCAGCCTCTCCCAATGAAATATAAAATACTTTAGCCACTCCAAAGGAAAAATATCTCTGGGCAAAGAAGCCATCAGTAGACTCCATCACTGTGGAGGTAGCTACCAGGAATGAGCTATCTGATGATTCAGCATTTTTTCATCTACTACCAAGGAGACTAGGGAAATGGATAAATTGCGGAAGCAGATGTATGTTTCAGGCACCTTTGCCTTGAGATCTTTGAACTTTGCCACACAAATGAGGTGATTTCTGAGAGATCTGACACAACAAGCCTTAACTACTCTGGGAGCTACCCTGATGTCAGAATTGAGGTAACAACTGGAGACAAACTTGATGACCATAAACAGTATATCCAACATCTTCATGCAGCTCATACATTAGATGGTGAATAGAGTGGTTAAGGCAGAAGGAGCAGGTTTAGTAATGAGCCAGTCTGGCCTGTGACTCTGTGGACAACTTTAAAGTGTCCTTTACCAATGGCCCTTTTGACAGGCCTTTGCTGTTCAGCCCATTGATGTAAGAAAGGATACAGATGTATGAGCACAATGAAAAGACACTGTGTCTGCTATTGGAGGCATGTTTGAGGCTCACAAAAGAGATCATGCAGCAGGAACTCATCTTCTCTTTGATGATGATTTAAAACTTCATAGTTCATCAGATGAGGAACTGAAAGCACAACTGCAAGTTGTTAAAACTTTTTCAGATGATATAAGAATGTCTTTTGATCTTGAAAAAAGTGCAAAAGCAACCTTTAAAGCAGGACAACTGCAGCACCAAGAAAACATCAGTTTGGGACACGAATGTGATATAAAAGAAATGTGAGCAAGAGGGAGTGGATACATATTTGGGAATTGATGAAGGATCAATAATAAAACATGAACAAATGCAAATAAAACTTAATAAGGAATACTTTAGAAAACTTGAAATAATCCTGAAAACATTGTTGACATCTAGGAACAAAATCCAAGCTATAAAACAATTTGCTCTTCCTGTCCTAACATATAGTCTTGGAGTGATTGTCTGGCCCCTAAACGTGTTGGCTAGATTAGATAGGAAAACAAGAAGGATGCTTCATGCTCACCAAATGATTTATAAAAATCAGTGCATACCAAGATTATATATCCCACATTCCGAAGAAGGGATGGGCCTCCTTGAAATCTGTAGATCTGCAATCGTGGGACTCCACACATATCTGCTGACCTCACAAGACCCAACATAGTGAAAGTTTTGAAACATTAGGAGAATAAATCTAAGATGACTTCACTACTTAATCTAGCAGATGTATATTAGCATCAAGTGGGAATGGAAATCAAACCAGAAGTAGATAAAAGTCAGGCAGCAACCGAATGTTCCATAAATCAAAAGAAAGAATTTAAAGTGAATGACCAGATGAGAAGGTAAGAAATGTGAAAAATGCATAAATATAGTTGCAAGTATAGAAGACTTCTGGAAGAACCTCATGTTGATCAGGAATGAATGCAGGAATGGTTAAGGAGAGGCAAATTCAAACAAAGAGATGAAAGGTTAATATTGGCAGCCTAAGATAGTGGGCTACATACTCGGTGGTTTACAAAGTCCATTGAACATGTGGGAGAAACAGACAAATGTAGGTTTTGTAAAACCGAATTGGAAACAGTCACACACCATGTTGCTGGTTGTGACTTACTAATGGCAGAAGAACTGTATAGTGAATGGCATACAATGTGGCAAGATTGTTGCAATGGAGATTGTGTAAACATTATGGTATTTAAGTGGCTGAAAAACACTGGAAACATGAGCCACAAAGCATCATAGAAAATTTAAATCACATGGGATTATCCATTATCAACCATTCCAAAGATAGATACTAGAAAAATGTATATAGTGGTCCATGAAAAGAAGAGAAAACTAGCATTGATCACTGAAATTGCCACACCTAGTGACTACAGTGTGTTGCGTACAGAGCGAGACAAAGTCATAAAATATCAGGCTCTGCAGGCAGAAATAAGAGCAATGTGGAAGAAAGATACCCAGACAGTTCCAATAGTAGTAGTAGTAGCAATGGGTCTTATAAAAAAGAATTTCTAATCATATTTAGATATGTTACCAATACATGTAAACCCATATGAATTGCAGGAGTCATTACTGGGCACATTGCGGGTGCTGCGAAGAGCACTTTTGGCCAACATCAAAGATTGAAACAGTACTAATTTCATGAACTTTAATCATACTTTGACTTAGGAATGGGGTCCATTCCAGTCATGGTATTAGAAACACAAAAGACTTGGAGAAATTAAAGCAGGAACCAAAAGGGACCTTGTTCACTTTGGTTTAGGAAGTCAAGATGTCAACAGTTCAACTCATCTCCTTACAGGGGCAGTCAGGCAATGGCAGGCTCTTCAGTGGATATAGAGTTAGAGGCTTGCAGAGCTCTACAAAACCAGGGATATCACAGGTCCTTTTCTGACAGGATCCCTGTGGGGCTACAAAACTGCTCCCACTGGAGTCAGTAAGGGGGTTCATCTCTACCTCTACCTAGCTGAGTGGCAGACCATCACACAGAACATATATGATCATAGGATCATAGAAGATTACTAGGCTATCAACCGAGTGAATGGTCATAGATAAATTGATTTTAACATGCCTCAGGGCAAACAACTGGATGTGTTCTTTGAACTTCCAAGTCACTTACCTTCACATTAAGATTATGGAAGTGCTGAGGAGACTCCTACTCTTTGAGATAGAAGCAATCAACCATTACCAATTTAGAGGCTTAACATTTTATCTCACCATAGCCCCAAGAGTGTTCTCCAAATTCATAGCTGCCATAACGTCAGAGCTACATATCTGGATGACTGGCTGTTAGAGACATGTCAGTGGACTGTCTCATGGAGACCAAGGATTACTTGTTCAAGCAATGCCAGTCTTTGGGGATCTCAATAAATCTGCATAAGACAAACCTTCAACCATTTCAGAAGACCATTGTCATGAGGTGTCATCTGGACATTACACTGTCCATGGTTTCCCTCCCAACAGATGGAATTCAAACCTTGAAAAGTGCTGTATAAATGCTGCTTTAGGACACCTTTTCTTCTGCAGCCTTGGTTTTCAAAGTGTTGGGCTGATGGTGTTGTCAAGTCTAATGGTACACTTCACATGCTTTACCATGAGGATTTTGCATAGCTTTTCAAGTGCAGTGATCTGGACATCTGCACCCCCCATCCTAGCCATTTATTCTACCTTTTTCATGCAAAAGACACATAGAATGGTGGATACACTCCCCAGATGATCCACTCTGACAGATCCTTCCTTTCACCTTCCCCAGTAACCAGGGGGTGTGGGGGGGGGGGCTTTACAGTGGGAGGATGGTCAAGGTATTTGGCCCGACAGTGAGGCCATTATTCACATCAGTATTCTGCAGTTATGTTGCAGAAACTACAATACTAACTTCCTCTGGGTGTGATTTCTATCCAAGCAGATAATGTGACTGTCATTTGGTACATCAGCTAGTAAGATGGAACCAAGGCCTTCCCTATATGTTGGGAAGCAGTGAGGGTTTTACAATGGGCAGTGACTTTGTACTGCTTTCTCATAGCAGCATACACCCCAGGAATTCTCATTTGCCTAGCAAACAGGCTCATTAGATCCCTTCTCAATTCATTTGAGTGGTTCCGCAATCCAGCAATAGCCAATGAGATCTTCAATCGATGGGGCATTCATTGTTGTGATATTTTCCTTCCCTTACAATACCAAGTGCAGCAGCTATTTTGCCATGACCCCCTACAAGGGCTATCATTAAGGGATAGTCTATGCCTGCAATGGCCTGCTGGTTTTCTCAATGCCTACCCACCAATATCCCTTATTCTCAGATTATTACAGGAAGCAGTAAAATGCAAGACCACTGTAACCCTCAACTCTTTGACCAGGACAGGTTTGCTTTCCCCTTCTCATACCTTATCTGATGGAACTGCCCTGAATTCTGGATCCAGTACAGAATCTTATATTACACGTGTCCAGGAAACCTCACCTGGACCTTCACAACTTGGTTTCTCCAATTCCAGTAATGTCCAATGACAAGTCACTTTTTTCAGAGAGGCAATAAGGATTTTAGTGGCTTCTCAGAAAGAGTCTACCTGCAATATTTACCATAGTAAACATAAAATGTGTTTCCTATGGGCCACTTCACAAAATCTTGACCCTTTCTCAGTGCCAGTTTCAGATGACCTCCACTTTTTTGCAAACTGATTCTATTGTGGCTTCAGTTTCTCCATAGTTGAAGTGCAGCTAGCTGCACTCCCTAATTTTCACATTAGGTTCCAGGAATATATAATTACTTCTCAGAAGCTCTGTAAAGTGTTCCTCAGCCGAACCTTTTTGCTCAGAACTCCTGTCACAGAACTCATTCCCCTTGAGATCTAATAACCTTGGAGGCTTTGAGTAAACTTTCATTCTCCCTTTTTAAAATTCCTTAACTGGAAAATTATCTCTTTGGTAGCTATCACTTCTGCTAGAAGGATTTTGGAGCTTAATGCACTATTGTCATCAGCTCCTTAGTTAGTGTTCACAACGATATGGTATCACTCAGAACAAAGCCATCCTTCCTTCCCAAAGTAGCTTCTGAGTCAACCATATGACAACCATTCATCTTACAGTCTTTTTTTCTCAACTTTAGTAAGCTGCTAGTTACAGTTTCAGTGAGCACTTTGCTACAGATTATAGTTGCAAGCATGGAGGAAAGTTTATTTATTTATGCTTATTTTTGTTGCTCAGCTTTGGATTGAGGTGGGCACTATTGTACAGATTTACAAAGGAAACCAGATCAACTAGCTGTGGTTCTGCTCTGGGTACAGCCTGTTCTGGATACAACCTGCTGGAAGCTTCCAGTTTGGAGTCAAACTAGAGTAAGATTTCATTTTATCAGTCAGAATCCCATGCTACATCAATGGATGTCAGTTTTGCCAACATTTCCTTTTTCTTTTTGAAAAAAAAAATATTGACTTATCAATAACATATTACATTGCAATCAACACTTAAAACCCCACAAGTCAAATACTGGTTCAGATACATTTAACATCAGTTGTAACAAAACAGACACTGTTAATATCAGTCAGTATACATATTTATGCCTGATGACCAGGAAATCAAACATTGCTAACAATCCAGGACAAAAATAGAAAAGCTTACACTTTCATGTTACCTTCACTCCTCTCCTCTTCACCTAGTTCCTACCTCTAAATTTTGTGACATGCTTGAAGATTTAACAGTTTCTTTCAAATAAGTAATATTTAAAATGTTGGTTCTCTATCTACTTTTTTTAGTAAACCACTAATCCATCACCTTCTTTGCCAATGCCAATCTTTTGGCTGCTTACTTAAGTCCCTGAAGGAGTCCACGTGAGCTCCATGAAATTCCCACTGCATCCTTTTAAATTCTGATGTAAACAGCTCCTATTTATTATGCACACAGCTTTTTTACAAGAATACTTAGGCCAACCTTAATTTCATCCCACTTTTGCAGTATGATGAGAGGCATGCTCTAGACCCTCGTAAGAATGACCTCATTGATCAGCCTGTCTTCAGCTCAAATTCTGCCCACCTTTTCAGAAGTGTAAATTTACTTTCCAGTGCTGTTGACACACCTGTAAGTGTTTTTCCCACCTCAGCAGTAGGGGACAGGATCAGATAGCAACATAGGGAGTATCTTGAACCCCTTAACCAAATGTCCATATTCCTTAGACACCAGTATCTTATCAGTCCTAAAATATGATTTAAAGCATGGTGAAAAAAATAAATTACAGGTATCAACTAATGGCAGAATATTCACATATGGTTAATAAATCTACCTACCAGACGACCAGGCTTTCCTGGAACAGCATCCACTCACTTAGTATAGATGTCATCTCTGCCTGAGATGTGCCGGGAGACCTGAAATGAGATAATTTTGTGGCTAGCATTTCCTGCAAAAGGCCATTTATGATGGAATATCTTCTCAGTCTGTCTGAGATCTCTTTTAGAAGCTCAAATGCCACCTCTTTCTTAATGAGCATTACTGTGCCCCCACCCTTCGGCCTTCAGTATAACTGGTGAAACTCGCCACCTCATAGTCTCTCACAATAAGAGTTAAGTGCTAACCTTCCTCCAAGCAATATCCTGCATACATATTTAATTGTGGGACTAAAATATTTGTGCAAAACTCTTGTATATCTTCACTGAGCTGACAAGCTGATAGGTATTCAATGACATCAGAGAACTAATGGATGCAAACATTTATCATAATGCAATAAATACAGCATTACCCCAGTTGTTGCCAACTGCAATCTCTTCAGATCCTGAATCTCACTTCAGTATAACATAAATTGTCTGTGCACCAATCACTACTTCTGTTAGACATGTAATGGAATTTTGCCTCTAAAACTAACATCCATATAAACAGTTCGTGTAATACCTGAGCAGCCATATTAATCAAACATTTACACTATGTACATAAAGCTTCCTAAGAGAAAGCAAAACCAAGCGTTTAAACTATACTAATGAAGCGCTATTGGAGGAGGCAGTAAGTCTGTTTTCAGAATGGTGGCAGATTAATAATAATAATATTAATAATAATAATAATGGATGCACTACCCAAAGGGGTACACATTGATGTGTCGTAGCAAGTATCAAACTGACAAAAAAAGCCAGATGTACACCTGCACAAGTTAATAGGACAGAAGAAAATAAACAGCAAAAGAACAAACAAACAAACCATCAATAATTGCCGTCAAGTACATACTAAGGAAAACTTGAACTTAAAAATGTGCATGCTTTTGCCCAAAATGGCTCCTCCACTCTGAACAATATCTTGTCAACCTTAATCATTTCACTAAACATATGAAACAGTAACACTTTTTTTCAGTTTGAGCAATTGGTACAGGTATTGTTTCAAAATGTCCAGTTCAGTACTAACTTATCAACTTTTTTTTTAAAAAAGAATAATAAGCAAGTGAGAAAAAAAGAAAAAACATAAAAAAAGACTTAATCCATCCAAGCATCACCAAAGCTGCTGCTCTCTTTTCTCGCATATCAGCTGAAGAAGCAATTTTCAGTTTCCATCATGCTGGACATTTCCCACAACTCTTCACAACCCAGCAACCTTCTTGTGCAGTAATTATTACTGCACATTATCATTATTTGGTACAGACTCCAACACACAGTGTTCATTAACCTCTGCTGATCTCCATTGGTCTGAATTTTGCTGAGCACAGACCCAAAAGTTGCAAAAAGTTGTCCATCTCAACTCATCTTCAATAATAATGAAGTCCGCACCAAGCCATGTGACTGGTAGAAGATCAAAACAGACACTAATCAATAAAGCCCTACATTCCTCCTACCCATACTTTCCTAACACTTAAGATTGGAAACTGTCTACTATATGAAACTGAAAAAGAATAAAATTAAATTCTCCAATTTACTTTCTGTATAACAACATGTACAATCTCCATAACTGCTGATGTAGCCTCCCATCATTCCTGCACCCTCCTTATAGGTTTCTAGGTTCATAGCTGTTTACTAAGCTAACCACCACATGGACCTTTTTAAGTCTACTAATGCATCCCAAATATCTGACAAGTTTGGATACCCTTGATAAGTGTAAGGAGGGGCTTTGGAGATGAAACATTTACAAGCAGGGGCCTCGGACATGAACCATTTACAGGTTGCCCATGGCCATTAGAGACAGATGCCAAGCCAGGGATGGATTTCCTGTTCCCCATCCACTTGTCCAAGTTATGCTTGAATCGGGTTAGGGAACAACTCTGATTCACATGGATGGGGAGTCTGTTCCAGAAAAGATGTAGTCTCTGGGATACATACCTGTCCTGTTCCCCATCCACTTGTCCAAGTTATGCTTGAATTGGGTTAGGGAAGAACTCTGCTTCACATGGATGGGGAGTTTGTTCCAGAAAAGATGTAGTCTCTAGGATACATACCTGTCTCTCCAGCAGGTCCTATATATATCACAGGCAAGGTTTAAGTCTGTTGATTTCAGAATACATACTCTCTTACTATGGTAAGATCCATGGTAGCATGTTTCTGAGTTTTACTAATAGGGGAGTGACACTGTTTGTTGACAAGCTGTGTGCTGATACAGTATACATACATAGTATAGGCATGCCGTTTGTAGGTATTTATTAGGCTAACGACCACAAATGCCTTTTTAAGCCTAGCCATGCATCCCAAATGCCTGACAAGTTCTGATAATCTTGATAAGTGTAAGCATGGGCCTGGGAGATGAACCATTTTCAGGATACCTGTGTCCATTAGAGACATGGGTGCTAAACCAGGGATGAAATTCTGGTTTTCCATCCAATTGTCCAAGCTGCACTTGAACTGGGTTAGGGAGGAACTCTGCTTCACATGGATGTGGTGCCTGTTCCAAATACGGGGTAGTCTCTGGGATACATACCTATCTCTCCAGCAGGTCCTATTTATATCACAGGAAAGGTTTAAGTCTTTAGAATGGGTAATTCTGGTGCTGTTTGTTTTGTGGATATGCAGGAGGTCCACCAGCATGGGGTCTGACAATCCCCTGTATGCCAGGCATAAATCTCCCCTCAAAAGCCTGTAGGAGACAGAATATAGGGATAGGGTCTTGAGGCGGTTTGCATAGGACATTTTACTTACGCCCTGCATTCTTTTAGTGAGCAGCCTCCATGGACGTTCCAATTGTTTGATATGCCTGGTTAGGTACATACCAAAGGGGGCACTGTACTCAATGATAGGTCTGATGAATGCTGAATACACTGGCACAGTGACTTACTTTGACTTAGATGCCAAACCTTTGTTTATAAGTTACGCAACATAGAATGATTTCCTCACCACTGGAGAATCATGATGGTCAAAGGCTAGATTACTGTTTATGGTTGTCCCTAAGTCCCTGAGTACTGGGTCAGCTATAAGGGATGTGTTGTCAATACAATAGTTACCAGTGATGGATGACTTCCCAACGGATACTATTATGCATTTCTTGGCATTTAGTTTTAGTCAGTGGCTCTGACACCAGTTGTTTGTCTGTGTCATTCCCTCCTGGAGAACATTTGTGTGAGTGTGAGATTCAATGACAGCTCCTAGTTTGCAATCATCTGCAAATTTAGTCAGCCAGAGACCACTGACATTGGCTTTGACTTCTGAGAAGTAAATGCTAAAAAGGAGCTTCCAAGGACTGATCCCAAGGGGACTCCGCTTGTAACTGGCCTCTTTGTAGAGGTGGTCTTCCCAATTCTAACTTCCTGAGTCCTGTCTGTGAGCCAGTTGGCTATCCACTGGGTGACAAAGGGGTTGTACCTAACCTCTTGTGTTTGTCAACAATGCCTAAATGGGGTATTGTGTCTAATGCCTTGGCCAGATCAAGGTAGGCAGTGTGAATGATTTTGCCCTCATCAATTGCTTTGGTGACCTTCTCAAAGAAGTCCACCAGGTTGAGTAGGCTTGATCTACCCTTGACAAAACCAAACTGTGTTGGGTCCAGTGTCTGGAGGCTTAGTATATCTCTATTGACCATCATCATCATCATCAGCCCCCTTTTTCCCATTTTTTCTACATGGGGTCAGGGTATCATGTTAACTGTCGCCAGCTCTCTCGATTCAGTGCCACACTCCTGCCTTCTTCAACACTCATGCCTGACTGTTGCAGATCTTCTTTCACACAATCCATCCACCTCTTTGCTGGATGTCCTCGCTTCCACTTACCACCTTCATGTCTGTCCCAAATCTTCTTCACCAGATTGTTTTCTGATTTTCTACACATGTGCCCAAACCACCGTAATTTGTTCTCTTTGATCTTTTCTGCAATTGGAGCTACTTTGGCTTCTGCTCTTATGTCCTCATTTCTTAGTCTGTCGCAGAGTGTGCATCCTACCACCCTTTCTTAGGCACTTCATTTCCATTACCTCTGGCTTCTTCAACTGTTCTGCCTTTACTACCCAGGTTTCTCTACCATACAGTAGCACTGGTCAGACCACTGTCTTGTACACCTTACTTTTCAGCTTCTTTGGCATTCTTCTGTCATAGACTACACCTGATACTCTATGCCAGTTTGTTGCAGCCCCTCTGATTCTAGCTTTGACCTCTTTATTCAGACTACCCTTCTCCTCAACCACCCCTCCCAGATACTTGAAGGTGTTTACCTGTTCCACTGTCTTCCTTTCTATCTCTATTCTCAGCTTCTTCTGATTTCCCCAATTTGCTGCCATTGCCATTGTCTTATCTGTGCTTAGCTTCATCCCATGTGCCTTCACATTTGCATTCCATTCTCCTATCCTTTACTGAAGTTCTAGCTCAGAGTCTGCCTGTACTGCCACATCTTCTGCATGCAGCAGCTTTGCTGATCTGTCCCCCTCCAACCTGATTGTTAATGTAGTCCATCACCAGTATGTACAGCAATGGACTCACAGTTAAACCTTGGCGTACACCCACTCCCACTGGGAACCCCTCTGTGAGGTCGAACACTGTTCGTACTTCAGTCACTGGGTCCTTGTACATAGCCTACCCTAATTCTGCCAGTGTTTCTGGAACTTCAAACCACTGCAGTACTGTCCAGCTCAGCTTTCTTGTCATATGCTTTCTCCAAGTCTAGGAATGCCCAGTTGGACTCTCTCCTCATCTCTAGCTTCTTCTTAAGTATCTGTCTCAGTGCAAATATCCGGTCAGTTGTGCTGCATCCTGATTTCAATCTGAGATGCTCAACTCCCATCTTGCATTCTACTACTCTGCGTATCTGTTTATCAATCACCCACTCCCATACCTCTCAACCTGAAAACATCAAAAATCTGGACAAGGCCCATGAAAAATAGGTACAAATCTGTACGCTGATTAACGTAAAATTTGCATACATAATTATGTAGCCACGCCCACTCCAATGCATTGTGGGATATCAACTTTCAAACACAAACTGAAGGATAACCAAAATACGCCACCACTACAGTCAGAACATACCACCATGCCAAATCAGCTTCCTGAAAGACATGAAGACTGAAACTTAAATGGCTATCATTTACTGTATTCAGTTCTCACTTCTCACCACCATAGCTTTCAACCTCTTAGCACAAAAATCCTGGGCAAAGCCAATAATGGGGGAATATAGCCCCAAAACAGAGACAAATTTTAAATACTGATGTTATAAACTTAGAAAATTGCTAGAATAAAAAGTTTGTGTTACCATTTATTTTCTGAAGAATATGAAGGCAGAAATTGTTGTCTAGTTGGCCTATGCTGAAGGCTGGCTGTGAGGGTATGCAACTGTCCCACAGTATTTTCTGTGAATGACTGCATCTTCACATAGGAACATTTATTTTATACTGGGATGAGGCTGCTACCCTGGAGTTAACAGTTACAAAGGTGTGTGCACACTTGAAATCATGCAACACAATCTTGTCTGCAATATCCATCAGTGTTAACATTTTCAAACTAAAAGGTGCATTCTGAATACCTAAGGCTAGATTTAATGAACCCAGTCAGGTGCTGCATGATAATGTTGTTATAACTAATGGCACCAACAGCTAGTAAAGCAAATGTGAATAGACTTGCAAACCATTCCATGGATTTTTACCCTTGTCTTTTTTAAAATGATAAAACATATTGACAGAAGCAGTGTAAGACAGTTTCATTTCTTTTTTTTTGTTTGCTTGCTTTAAGTTACAAAAATGTACTTTGGTCGTAACATTCTAAGACATATTGAGCTTGAATTTCCTTAGGATAGTTGTCCAAGAATCAGGGTCATATGAAAGCCCCATGAAAGTATTTTGAATTTTAACAAAAACAAAAAAGAATAGCAACACTTTGGGCTGGGTATCTTCATTAGTTTGTCAGAGCTAAATCTGGGACAGGATATCTTTGGTCATATAAAACATATATATATTTTTTTGTTTGTTTTTTATTTTTACTAATACCAAAATAATTCTCAAATAGGTGCCATAAGAAGCACATATGGCCAAGTGCTAGAATGGGTATCAATTCACAACCTCATGCTATGTTCACAATTGTCAGTCATATTGTCCTTAGCTGACACTAAATGCTTCAAAGAATTAAAGATGCAACTATAAATTAGCTGACACTAAATGCTTCAAAGAATTAAAGATGCAACTATAAATTTTACACAAAAATATTGTTTGTATTCAGTACAAACTTAAAGGAAAAATTCACTATGTCTGAAATATCAAACATATGTATGATTTTCTGTGCAAAACTGCATTGGACACCCTCAGGATGTAGTGCTAAAAGACAAGTTTTTATGATTCTAGTCAAATTTAAGACATACCACACCAAGCAAGCTAACCGGTATTAACTCATGAATATCTTAAAAATCACATTCAGATGAATATTAAAAATCCACCAAGAGCAGCTGCACCTCTTAGCTTGCAAAAACACTGAGATTACTGCATATTATGACATACAATTAGTCTCTTCAAATATGATGGAAGAATTACTAACAACATTTGCAGTGATATACCTACATTTATCTATATAATGTACCTATACAAGCATGTAGATGCACATGCACACACACCATTTTTGAAGAATTATATTACAATTCTATTTGATCTCTAACCACTGCCAAATGCAAACATTCCCAAACACAAACAGCATACAAATAAAAAAAACACATACACAAACATGCACACATTCATATTTGTAAGTCTATATTTACAATCTAAAGTCTAGGCTGCTTGTGAATTCCCTGTACACTCTCCACTGTTTTCATACAATAAATGCTATATCTTTATGCAAGAGAACTAGTTAATGTACCCTACCCATACCAGCGATTGAGCGAGTTCCTTCATAACAGCGACAGCCTCAGGCCAGAAATTCAGTACCAGCGTTCGTTCGTTAGTGCAGCAGATGCACATGGGAACTTGGAAGGTCAAGGAAAATAAGCAGCTCGTCAGCTTAACTAAGCAGCAGCAGGAAAGGAAAAAAAAAATAAAAAAAGCAGCTCACAGATGCCGGCTTGCGTATGCAGCGGAAAAGGAAAACCACAGACAGATTTCAAACAAGCAGCCAGCCGGGAAAGCCCTTGAGCGCAATTCCGACTGGCTGGGAGTGCTGACGTCATCACGCGCGTGATGACGTCAGCTCCAAAAGCGCCGAAATTTAAAAAACCTGGAAAAAATCGGAAATTAAGGGGTGCCACTCGGGAATCGTGGCACCCCATTATTTGGACCCCAAAACTCGGTAAAAACCGAGTAATTCGGGACGATTGGGAGGTCTGCCCACTCCAGAACTTTCATGCAATGTGGTAGGTGTTTGATACCTCTGTACTGCCCACAGTTGTGGATGCCCCCCTTTGTTCTTGTACACTGGCACGAGTATGCTTATTCTCCAGTCATCTGGGATAAGCCTTTCTCTCCACACTGCTATTAGTACCCTCAGGAGCCATTTCTCCCCATCTCACCCAGCATCTTTATCATATCTGCTGTGACCTCATCTGAGATTGCTGCTTTTCCTGACTTTATCTTCCTTAGTGCTGTTCTTACTTGTTCTAAGGTGAGCTCCTCCTCTTCTTCTCTCATTGTAGGCTGTTTCTGGGGCAGTACAGCTTCTGTGGGGTTTTCTTCATTCAGAAGCTGTTGGAAATACTCCTTCCATCTGCCTTTGATGTCCTTGTGCACTGGTGAGCAGGTTGTTGCTGGCATCCCTTATGAAGGGTGTCTGACTATCTTCTTTATCTTTCTGTCTTTGCCTTGCAACTTGATATAGTTTCTTTGTGCCCCTTACTGACTCACTTTCCAGAAGTTAGTAGAGTGCCTCCGATGCCCTATTCTTTGCTATTGCAACTTCTTTCTTAGCTTCTTTGTTAGCCAACCAGTAGTCCTTCCTAGCCTGGTCAGTCTTTTGTATCTCCCACTTCTTCCTGCACTCCTTCTTTCTTTTGATGACTTCCTGGACTTCTGCATTCCACCACCAGCTTTCCTTATGTACCTTATTTCCATACCTGGCTCGGCCACATATCCTTTCTGTAGTCCTAACACATGCTGTTTTTAGGTGCTGCCACTCTTCTACAACTCCACCTATTTCCTCCACTTCTTGGGGTGCTAGAGCCCTGAGTAATTTCTTGAACTGCTGTACTTTCTCTCCAGTCAACTTCCAGGTCTTCAGCCTGCTCTCTGTTGCCCTTAAAGCCTTCTCTGACCACTGCTTGCAGCTGATTGTGGCAACTAGTGGTTTATGCTGTGGGCCAACTGTTTCACTGGGGATGACTTTGCAGTCATGGATTCTACCCAAGTGCCTTTTCCTTAGTAGGAGGAAGTCTACCTGAGTTGCATGTTAGCTACTCTTGTAAGTGATCTTGTGACTGTTTCTCTTTCTGAACCATGCGTTGGCTACTATTAAGCCATTTGCCAGACAGAAGTCTAGAATGGCTTCTCCTTCTTTATTCCTGTTGCCCCACCCATGTGGACCAAGGCAGTCCTCATATCCTGTTTTGTCTGTCCTGATATGTCTATTCAAGTCACCCATTATCAACACCAATTCATGTTGTCCTGTTTTACCTAGTAGGTCCTGCAACTGCTGTCTGAATGCACTCTTTTCCTCACTATCACAGTCCTACAGTGGGGCATAGGCTGAGATTATGAATACTGCCCTATCATTACACTTGAGTCTGATTGCCATAAGTCTGTCATTAATTCCGATTATATCCCTCACTGCCTTCTGAAGCCTCTCTCTCACAACAAATCCTACACCATTTCTAGCCTGTACCCCACCTGAGTAGTAGAGTCTGGATCCCAAGCCAAGTGGCTTTGCTGCACTGCCCTTCATCTCTTGGATACATAGGATGTCCAGCCTCCTCTCTATCATCATGGCATCCACTTCCAGGCTGCGTCCTGTCAGTGAACCTATATTAAGTGTAGCAATTCTCAGTTCATGTTTGGCAGGTTGGTTGGTTTTTCGTCCAGCTTTCACTCAACAGAGCTATCCCAGGTAACCCAGGCTGGGCAACTAGACACCAGCCAGTCAGCAGCTTATTGACCCAGGGCGGCTGGGCTGTATGGCGGGCACACACTGGCCAACAGGGGCACATATACCCCTCCCACCATTAGCAAGGGTCCCTGGTGTGGGTCAGAGTAGGCCGGGTCCTCAACCCTACTTATTACAGGTAACTACCCATGCCCATTTTTGGCGACAGTAGTCAACATGACCGAATCATCTAGAGCCATATTGATCTATTGATCATCTCCATGATAATTCTTTTCATGGCTTTGCATGTAAGACTAGTGAGACTTATGGTTCTGTAGTTTCCAGCGTCTGTAGATGGCCCACCTTTGTGCAGAGGGATCACTGTTGCCTTTCTCTATTCATGAGGCACGAAGCCTGTTTGGAAGCTACAGTTAAATAGTAATTCCAGAAGCCTTTATAGGTCATGTTTCATGCTATTTAGAAGGCATCCTGGGATATTGTCTGGGCCCATTGATCCAGTGTCCATGGTCTTAGAGAGAGCATTAAGAACCTGTTCCCTAGTGATAGTAGGGAGAGTTATATTTGATGATACTTCCTGAGGGGAAAGTTGAGGGGGAAAGAGGGGTAAAATTGGAGCTGAATTTATCAGCAGAATGTTTACTATATCTTCTGGCTCAGTATAGGTGGCAACAATTTACAATGATCTCTGCACACAATTGTGTATTGCCTTTGAGGTTGCGGACATAGCTAAAGAATGCTTTGTGGTTGTCCTTAGCCTGGGAGTCCAAACTTAACTCAAATTTGGCTTTGGTAGATTTTATTTGTCCTCTGAGTTGTTTGTTTAGTTTGATGAGATTGTAAAGTTTCAAGGTTTTGACATTTCAGTGTTGTGCTTTCAGTATAACACTGTTCAGTACATTGCCAGGTATTGATTGGTTTATTATACTGTCAGTTGTGAGAATATTTCCTGACAGATATCTTTACTGTCCTTAGTTCTGTTTGGTCGTGCTAATCTTCATTTTCTTGAAATTGTGAATGTGATGTATACATTTCTGATGATGGCATCTTTAATTTCAGCTTTTATGGGTGAGTTTATTATGCAAATTTTTCATTATGCATTCTTGTTCTGCTCCATATCTGTGTCATTTTGTGCTTGCATTTGCATTATATTTGTGCTTTTCTTTTGCTTTAGTTGATATTTATGTTGATTATTTGTCGTTTCCCTGAAAAAAAACTTTCTAGGTTGGGTTGCCTTTATTCAGGGATAATGCAGGAGCTCTACTCCCATTACCTTATTTGATTACAGATGTATGTTGGCAGATGTCATTGGACTTTCTGCAGTATGCTGAAAGCTTGTGTTTTTTGCTGTAAGGAAGTAAGTCAGAAAATAGCATTTCTCTGTCAGTCAACAATTTCTTTAGAAATGTATTGCGTTTTTAGATATCTGTCTACTTGCATAGCTTTGCAAATTAATACTGAAACATAAAAACACTGTAATTATGACTCTTTTTCAGCCAGATTTCCCTTAGACATATCAGCTGATTCATCCTGTTCATTTTTCATTTTATTTATCAGTCTGCTTATCCTGTTTTGGTATTACTTCATTGCTACGGTTTTATGTGCCTAAGTTATAACTGTCTGTGATATTTATGTAACCATACAGTTTCCCATACCCTTGAGAATGAATATTATATCACATTGGTTTGCTTTTATCTAGGTAGCGGAGGGGACAAACTTCACTTTGCCTGCCCAAACATATTTCAGCATCCTTAATGCCTTTAAACAAATTTCCCTGAGCATCTAGCTTTTGAAAGCTGCAAAATGTTTGAAAATCAAAGTCTATTGAAGTGCAAAACATTTTTCTTCAAGTGCTTTATAAATTCAAAGCCTTGTTATTTTCCCTTAGGTTCCTTGTAGACTAGCTGCAGATTTTATTATCTGAGTGATTCACTGTTACTGAAATCTGTCAACATATGTCAACAACTGTTCTGATTGATTTAACTCTTTGTGTTAAAGCATGGACCGAACAGAAAAGTTTACTGATGGATGTCTACATCATGAACAAATCGGAATTTAAAATAAATTTCAATTCCTTTGGGAGCTACAGTACAATTTGTTCTTCTCTGGCTAGCCTTTCTTTTCATTTTGCATGATAAATTAAAACTAATGATATGATATCTGGGCACAATGAATAGAATTATTCATAGGTTATCCAGGGGGAAAAAAGCTATGATGATAGACTATTTCAGAATAAGAATTTGACATACTGTAGGGACATGCAAGTCAGAAAGTCAGAGAGAGAAACATGGCAATTTTTGTCAATTAATTAGGGTCTGTTTGGCTGAGTTACATGTAGTCACACATGTATGGAAGGTCAGATGTTAAATCATGCTTCATGGCTAGCACATTGCTAGCAGTGACATTTCAATTCATTGACACACTGCAAGATTAAGGACTGTTTCTCATCTAAAGCTGCACTTATTAAGATCTGGTAGTGTACAAGGTATGTAAATATCCTTGATTATCTTGCCTTCCTGAACTTTACTGTTTCATTCCTTAAAGTGAGACAAAAGGCACAGTGCTGTTCCAGTGACATCATCACATGTACTGTGTATTGTTACCTAGTGCTCTTCTCATTGCATTGGTAGTAACAATTGCTTTACCTCTTAGCAACCACTATTGAGGGAGTGCACGCTGAACCCCAGATTCTGTACCTGACACTCATTGGGACGGATGACTGCAGTCTTTAAAAGGCTTGCACCATCTGTCATACATCAGGCTGTGTCAGACGCTGCATTATGTGCAGCACGAGTGATGTCAGCACTGTGGTTATCATATAGACACACAAACCTGAGAGGGTTAGGATTGTTACACAGCATTTCTTTTATTTTGCAGAGGATTCTTTGTACTAGGATGAGAACGTTTAACAAAAATGGGCACATACAGAATAATGATACATAAAATGTCCTACGGCTGCTACATTTTCTGGCTGTCTGGGTGTGTAAAACAATGCATATTTCTGCATGTCAATGTCAGCTGAAAGCTCAGAGTATAAAGTGTTAAACCTGCCATCTTTTCAATATGTCTCACAGCTAGCTAGAGCTCTAGGTCTGAGAAAGTGGTTAATACGCACTGCATCCAAAGTTGTGGCTGAGACAACAAATTATTGATAATGCTGTAGCTGTGTAGCCCGTAGAGTTAGGGCTATGAGCTTATCATGGAATTCACTCTGTTGTCTTGGGCTGGATTCTTTCATTCTCACCTTGCAGACTTTGAGCAAGTCACTTTGCTAGCTAACTTTGGCTGCTGTTACACAGGAAAGAGACACTTATGCTTTATAAATTTACTTAGTTATCAAACTAATAAATTAATTAAAACTATAAAATTGGAATAAGCAAATCTTATGTTTTCACCAAAACTGGTTATAATAAATTGTCCACTGATCTTTCGGGAACACAGGTATTCAGAAGAGTGTGTATAAAATCGGGAAACTTTGATTAATAAAGTGTATTTTTAAGTAGTCTGTAGAAATGCATTTTTTTGTTAAAATCATATTCTACCTTAAAGGATGGAAGATGGAAGTATTCATCTCTAGAGAATCACACTTTAGTGTGGCATTATTTCAGATCCCTGCTGCCTCTTCATTAAATCGGCATCATAAATCTATAATTCTTGCAGCTGGACTGTGCAGGTCAGACATTTGTATTTTTTTTCTTGTAAACCAGGTAAGCCCACTCAACATATAAGTGTCTCCTTTCAAGCTGATCTGGGAAGACTGGTTAAATGAATTACTCAGTCACACAGTCTGCTAGTAGATTCAGGGAATGGAATCCTGGACTATGTGGTAAAGCCTATTAGCAGCTTGTAGCATTAATCTTTAGAGCTAGACTGCATTGTGGGATGGAAGCTACAGATATGCATGCATTAGGGCAAAGATGCTAGGACACCATTAATAATAGAAGTTGTCTAAGAGTTTTATTTTCTGTGCGCACTGATTTTCAGTTATCATACTTGCTGGGTCATGGAGTCAGAGGAAGTAGATTTAATTTATTTTATTAAAAAAAAATAGCTGCTGTGGCACTGAAAAATGAGTATCACTGATAGGCAAGCTCATGTGCACTATTTTTCCAGTAATCATTGCCCTAAATATTTGGGTATTTGATACTCCGTTTTGTGTTACAAATTCAGTGAGAATACCTTCCACCAGAAACACCGTTAAAGGCATTTTGAAGACAGTTTACTCTCATTCCACACAAAGCATTGGATTAATTTTTGCAGACACCTTTTTCTTTCCAAATAGTCTAGCTTGATAATTTAATAAAACTGACAAAGACATGTAAATATTGCATCCAATCAGTCTTCACTTCTGATCTGGTTGCCCACTTACCACAAGGGATTGAGATTGTCCCCACATATCCTGTCTCATCCCTTTATGGGCATTTGGCATTTCTATCATCTGAATGGACTTTGACAATCTGTTAGGCATATATTGGAAAATGGTTGAGTAAGTGTGCATGTCTGTCTGCTCAGCATATATATTTTTTTAAAAAAGTCTTACTGTTGGTGCATGACAGTACAATTCAGCAGTTAGATATTATGCTAGTTTTAAGCTTTGAACAAATTCATATTTTGTGCCGTTTGAACAGATGACCTCTGTACTTTTTCCTCAAGGATGAGTTTAAGAGTTGTCATATAGGTGATAAACTGAAGAGGTCATCTTCTTCTTCTTCCTCAGATTAATCAAACATTGCCATGCCTGAATGATAGAGATCCTTATACCCAAGACTAACAAGGGGCATTGAGTCTCCTCCCATTGTAGCCCATCTCTTTAGTTCTGACTTTGGAGAAATACTCACCATCAAATACACCCTATAGTAATCAATTGTTCATTGCTTCTCTTGTTATATGGGTCTCAGCACTTACCTTGACAAGAAATAAGGGAAAGTCTATGCTATCCCACACTTTGACCCTATAGCACATAATTGGAGATATGCAGTCTGAATCCCCCCCCCCCCAATAGTGTGTCTTGTGTTTCCCAGTAATAGGCTAGAGGATACTTTTGAATGTGCTTTATTGGCTAGGTTCATAATGGTCTGTAGGCAGATTGCCTAGTACTTACTTAGGAAGCTCTTGTTAGGGCAGCCAGGTTTGTTGCATGGAAATACTTGGGCCTGAGGTCTCCAGCCACTCCTTGGACATCTTTGCTTTTCACTGTGAATCTCAAAGCAGATTCATCTGTTCTTGCTCATATCTATCATGGGTCTCTGGAATGCCTGCACTAGGACAGTTTTATTCTGCAAAGAGAGTCAAATGCTATGGATCAGTTTTGCAAAATTAATGATTCTTCTGAGACACTTTCAGTGTAATAAATTTTAACTGCTTATCTTGTGTGTCTTATTTTTGAAATTTTCTAGTTAAGCTAGCAAAGAAACAGATTGCCTACTTTTACTATCTTGAATGAGTTGCAAGATATCAGTAAAGCCATTAGTAGTAGATCTTTGCATGGGTTCTGGATAGTGATTATCATGCTCTGGAAGCAAAAATCAGATCTGCAATTTACTGGCATCTGCCTACATAGAGCAGCATGGTTCTGGCTGCACTCAGTTCACGGGAACTCTGCACAGTTATCTTAGACCGTTTAATTGGTGAGACACTTTTGAACAAACCATTTCAGGAAGAAAATATGACCCTCAGAAAGGGGAAAGTGTTTTCCACCTTTACGTTTACATAATTCTTCCCTTTAATCTCTGCTAAACTTTGGTATACTTTTAAGAGGCGGAATGCACGTGAATACCTGAGAAAACCAGTCAGGTTGCAGAATACCTTCTTTATTCCCAAGCCTTGATAAAAGCCTTCTCTGAGTACATTTGCCCATTTAGTTGCTCATTATTTCTGACTGTCCTTGTCTGGTGTCATTGATTGAAGGGTAATTGTCATTGCTTCCTGCCACACAGGACCTGTGGATTTCTGGGCATCATAATATGCATTCTTTTTTTTTAATACTGTTTGAGCTACTCTTGTAAATTTTGACCTGGTGGTTCATTTAGTGATATATGAGCTGCTGCACAGTCTGGTCCTCTTCTTAGAAAAGGGTTATTAGGTATTTTTTTCTGTCAGAAAGGTAGATTCTATTCCTGTCTGTTCTTATTTCCAAAACAGGTTAGGACTAGGTCCCATCTGAGTATCAATTTGAGCAGTTTTAAGCTTCAGCCAGCTATCTTTCTTCAAGTCTTGATATGATATCACATCAACAACTGAATTTGTCAACCAGGATATTCCCTATATTGCTCGACTCCGGGAATGTGATACCATTAAACACCAGTTCGGCACACTGTTGTGTGCTGCCTTTGAGGTTTATGACATAACTGAAGAAGGCCTTATAGATTTTTTTTTTTTTTTGCCTGTGAGGCTATCTTGGCCTTGATAAGCCGTGTTAGTTGTCTGTTTAGTTTGATGAGCAACTACTTATTTTTTTGGGAATCACACACGCCTGATTTTAGCCATAACTTTTTCATTTTGTTGTATAACCTGTTTAAATTAGGATTCCACCAGAGTGGTTTATTTTTAGAGTTAGTTTTGGGCTTGCTTCTTGTAGATACAGCAGTCTCTATGCAGCCATTGATATGGTTGTACAGAGTTTCTGTGAACAGTCAAACATAGGTTGCTGTGTTTTCTGGGTTGGGGGGGGGGTGACACGGGAGATTAGTGTTGAGTATGTCCTCCTATGCTTACAAATATTGTATCCTCTTAGAGTGACACCAGAAACTAAGACAATTATTAAAGTCAGTCATCTTTTGCTCATATTGTGCCATTATCCTTGGTGAAGATAGAATACAGATCAATGCTGGGCACATAACAGACTGGGACACATTGTCTGAGAGATATGTAATGTATGTTTTCATATAGTCCATTAAAGTACATGTAGTATCAGTCACACCTATATGGACTATGACTAAATCATGCATAACTTGGCAGATCCTGATTTTTGATAGGCAACCAACCATTGTCTTCTCTTTGTTCGGTCTGGCAAGTGGGGCATCCATGTGTCATACAATGGAGTCCCTTCTGACTACAGTCCTGAGTATTGTGTTTGCTTGCCTTATGGGTTTTGTATTGGGGCTCCACTGAATGTGGCTGTATGCAAGGAGTTTGATGTTGCTTTTGTTGAGTGTGTATAGGTTGCTGAGGATAAACTTTGTAGTTAGAAAGTTTTGGAGTTGTTTGGGGTTTATGAAGATTGCATTTAAGTGCCTCAGCATAAGTTGGTCTATGTGTACGGCAGGTGGAGTGTGTGTGATTTTGACAACCTGGCTTATATTATTTGTGGTTGTACACAAGAGGTTTGCTTCCAGTGGCATTGTGTATTTACATCTCTTGCATACTGTATCTGTTTCTTTAATGATTAAGTGGTTGTCAGTGAACATTAGACAATTGCTGCATTATCTTAGGATACCCATATCCACCAAACTGGCTATGGAGAAATTGCCCATTTATTTTATTAGGTCCTGTAATTGGTGATCTACAAGGGTGTGGCGTACTGTGGTTAACAGATGGCTACTAAGGGTGCTTTTTGGGGTTAGTAACTTGACTAGGCTATATGATACTAAAATTTAAAGGCAGTGCAGATCAGCAAGCTAACTACCTGCCGTAAGCTTATCGATGCTAAAGAGAGCTGCTTTATACTTAGTGGGTTACAGAGCACAGTTTTATGGGTAGTTTTACAGGGAAAATGTACTTTTTAGATGTTTGTGTGTATACAGGGCACTGTTAACAGCTGCTGCTCAATGAGCAGCTCCTTGCAAACATGCAGAATATATACAGGCAATGACAATGTAGTAAACTGACTAATGAGACCTCTGCTAATAAAATGACTACACTTAGAGACCTTCTATGTTTTTCCCATCTCATATAGACTAGGCAATCGCCTGCCTCCAATAGATGGATAATCCTAGTCCTCCTAATGTAAAAACACACACAAAAAATGTCCACAGTGTAATATTACCACAAAAACATCTAAGCAACTAGCTAGACATTGCTTGGAAAGGCAGTTTCAAGGCAAACAAACCAGTAGCAAGAACAGTGAGAGGAATATACATTACAAAAATATATATACCAGTTCAGTGCAGCAAATAAATTGAGAAAACAGCTGTAAATTGCTTCAACATGCTAAAGATGTGCAGTATTTCATTAAAAGTACTTAGCTTTTCCTGGATGGTACTGTATTCAGGATAATGAATTCAGATCAAGTAAATCAGCAGAGTGGACAGTGATGGGCAAAATGCACTTTTTTTTTCAAAATATGCACAACGCAAGGCAATAAATAATTCAAGTTAGCAGCAGTTTAGAATGGGAGGAGCTTTCAAGGCTCAATTTCCTGTACATACAGCCCTGGCTGTACTAGCCACTTTGTATGGACAGATCTCAGAAGTTGAATTAAGTAGTCCATCTTGTATTGCACAAATGTACACTAGTCCTGAAAGGCAGAGTGTGACTGTTTAAACTGAGCAAAAAACAATTGGTTAGTTCTTTCAATGGAAAGCTTTAACACCCACTCAGCAGTTATAGTTACTTCTGTGTGCTTTTCAGATGGTTGTGATAACAAATCATGGCCATGTATTGTACTTCAGCTCTTTGTACTTCCACGCAAACAGTAGCCAAATATTAAGTATTCTGTGTTACTTCACACAAGTTATTTTAAGCCTGCTATTCATACTTGTCTTTACAAAGCTAGACAGTGACTCTTTAAAATGAGGAAAAACATCAAGAGAGTCAGTTACTTTCTACAGACAGTTTCCACCAGTTATAATACCTAAAATGATGTTTGTGCATTGTATTTATTTTTTTTCATGGTAACAGTAGCCACACATTAAAAGAAATTGATTCACATAAATCACAGAAGTTCTGCAAATATTCATTAGTCTTACAGAACCAGATAGTGACTGATCAAACTTTGAAAACAAGAGGGTCAGTTACTTTCTACAGACAGTTCCAGTAGCAGTTGTAGCTAAAAATGACAACCATGTATTTGGCATAATGTACTTTAAATACTTCACAAGGGGCACAGTAGCAACCCTACTCCTACCTTCTAATCAGTCATTCCCTCCATTACTTTTATGTTAGGACAAGAAATATAACATCATCAGGAGGCAACCATCCCCTTTAATCTCCCACCACAGGACTGCAGGACTCTTAAAATGTGTTAACAGTTGCTTTTGTGTGTGTATGTATGTATGTATGTATATATATATATATATGTGTGTGTGTGTGTGTGTATATATATATATATATATATATATATATATATATATATATATATATGGGTTCACTATAGAATCTCGAAATACTGAAATCCTGAATTTCAGTATTTCGAAATTCTATAACCAAAAGCTTTAAATCGCGAAACCCCAGAAGCATGAAATTCAAAATCCTGAAGTTCGGAGATTTTGAAATAGCGCTTCTGGTGTTACGGTGTGTGAATGGATAGGAGTAAGTTCAGGTAAGTATGTATGTGTAAGTGTGTTGGTTAGGGGCTTTAGTGTATGTTAGCATGTGTTGTGGCTGTAATGTGTGTGTACAAGGGGCTATGAAATGTGTGGGTGTGAGTTACCTTTGTGTGTGTGATTGTGCAATCTCGGAGTTAGTATATATAAGTAGGGGGGTATAGGGGGTGCAGACCCCCACATGGGGGGGTGCAGGGGTGCTTGCCGCCACTGCTTGTCTGTAGTGTAGGATTATATGTTTGATTGTGGGGGGACATTGTGTGTATGTGTGTGGTGTATTTGTAGTGCAGGTTCGTGATTTTAAATTTCACGGTTCTGGGGTTTCGGGATTTAAAGCTTTCGGCTATAGAGTTTCAAAATACTGAAATTCGGGATTTCAGTATTTCGTGATTCTATAGTGAACCCATATATATATATATATATATAGATTAGATATAGATATATATTTTATATATAGATAGATTAGATATAGATATATATAGATAGCAGTAGATATAGGGCTTGCTGAATGTGGGCATTTCTCTCAAGTTATCTGTCATTCAAAATCACCCCCAAACCTGCATGTAAATAGTGTCTCTGGTATGAAGTAAGTTACAGCTTGTATTTTAGTCTTGTTCCATGAGAACAGTGGCCACACATTATTTTAAATTGCTTCATATAAATCTTGGTAAACCTGCAAAGGCACACCATTCCAGCAAAGCCAAATAGTTCCTCCCACCCAAAATGACAGCCATGGATGGTATTTCAGCTTTGTTCCATAGAAACAGTAACCATGCATTAAAGCATTCCAAGTTCCTTCACACAAATCACAGTGGTCCTGCAAAGTAAAAATAATGAATACAAAGCAGCCATTAGTTGTATTCCCCCACAGACATGTCAACATTTTTATGTTACTCAAATTTATTTAGTTAGTAGGACAACAGGTTATGCATCAACAAACATTTTAAAACTCCAGTTTCTGACTTTTTTGACTGACCGTAATCCTCAGTAGCGTACTAGAAAAAATTACAGGGGACATAGCTCTTAAACTCTTAACACAAGAAATTTAAGCTAATGGTGGGAGGAGGAGCAAATGCCCAAAATCAGGGACACATTTTAAATATTGTTCATATAAATATAAAAGTTGCTAGAATAACAGATTTTGTATTGGAATGCATTTTCTGAAATACATGGAATTTGAAACAAAAATACATGTCATTATTTAGTGAATCTAGTCCTCCATGATTTGCCAGAAAACCATAAATTTTACATGACAACAGCCAAAAGTATTAGGCATGTGTGGGTGACCTGAGAATAGTGTCATATAAGTGCTTTTACAGGTTCCTGGTGGAGGGTTCAGCAGAACAGGACACGTAGAGTAACTGTAATGATAGCTGCTTACAAGTGTCATGGGCTAATGACACAATGATATTATCTGCAACAGTACAGTAGTGAGGAGGTCACCCACATCCACTATTACAGAGCCTCTAGTGGAGGTACGCAACCTTACCAGTCCATTTAAAATCCATCCTGTGCCCGAAAGCCCCTCAAAGGCTGCACCTATTTCCCCAACCCATACAACATCTGACATGTATACTGCCTTTTTTGAGATGTGCATACCCACCTTATAGAAGAGACATGGGGGATTGTAGCACCGTGATTCCAGAACTGTACCTCATATAGCTAAAGCACTTGGAATTAACTAGTGAATGAGCAGGTCTGTGATCCAGGCAAAAAGGTCTGCTACCCTACAACTGTAGCATATGATCTCTGACTTCCCACAACCTCCTGGTTGATGCTGTATTCACCCCCTTTGCTATCACCTTATATTATAGGGTCACTGTACCCCTACTTCTGTACAGTTGATGATGAGTGGGTTAAGTGATGTCTGATGTATGGCTTGGTCAGTCCATGCACTGACCTGCATAGTTTAGCTGAGATCCTACAGTCATCATTTTATTCTGTGCCACCCATGGTGTGGCTTATATCTGTGGACCAGATGCCACCCCTTTGTCAGTGTTCCAGTGTATTGTACCCATTGTACTTCAGCTGTGGAATTGCTACTGCTTGTCCCTCCTCTGACTCTTCACCCAGCAGTTTTGCAACTGTTGCTACAACTGGTAAAGTAGGGCCTGCCATAACACTCACCTGCTGTTTCTTTTGTTTGCACAGTACCATGGTATGGGGGATGGCACACACAGTAAGTATCTTGCTGCATATGTCTGAACTGTATCAAAGTGCCTTTCCTGAGATGCCTAGACAGTGGAAAGTTCTCCTTCACAAATCACAATGCATTCTCATTTCTGCTTATTGTTTCTGCATTGGCTGTATTATGTGCCATTTCCTGTATAATCTGGGGTTGCCTATCAGTGTCATGAATCAGAGATGGATGGCATATCTTTGGCTATGAGCTGGTGGTATGTCACATGCTCTCTTTTCCTTCTTCAATGGCACGGTTGCCTGACTCACTTCACTGTAAGCACTGACTCCACCAGCAGCTCCCAGTATATTCTGTTGTGCTACTGCTGCTATTTTTAGCACAGCTGCCATCATGTACACAACAAATCTCACTGTTCAGATTGTGTATGTACTGCTGTATAGCACCACTATTTTATACAGGTTTGAAACAGCTCACTATTTAGGACTCTTTCATACCCTTAATAATTGTAGTTGATTTGTATGGGGTTCCTCATTGTTATGCATTGTAGACCATGCTGTTTTTGACACTGCACAACTTTTTTTATATCGTACAATTACTTCCACCCTGCACATGGCTCCTACATGTGGTATTTTCCATAAAGTGATGCTGTAACATTTTTGAATCCCAGCCATGTATGCATGCATGGATGTGTGTGCCAGAATTCATATTGCTGTACTGAAGGTGCAAATTTTGATACTAAAATGTAGAAATTAAGGCTGAATTTGGATGCATACTAAATGCCTAATAGAGGCATGCCACATTTTTATGTAGTTATTTACTTTTATTCAGCCTTTGCCATTTTGGATAAGACTTGCTTGAAACAAATGCCAGTTTTCAAGATCTGTAGTCTAGATTTATGATTTACTTAAGCTATGCTGTGTAATAAACACATTCCTAGGAGATAAACTGAATTACAGATTATAGTTTGTCTATTTAGATTTAGTGTTAATTACCTTCACAACTACCTCATCCTGCCAGCTGTAAACCTTATGTACAGCAGGAGTTCTTGACTTGTTATGTTTGAAATATAGCAGTCGGGAAACTACCTTTATAGTGGATTGCATTAAGAACCTACCACAAGCCAACAATGCCATTCACTTCCCCTTCTGTCCTGTCTTATCTTCTAATTCATTGTGGTCACCACGAAAAGAGGCAAAAAAAAAATGAAATATATACGCCTGTAAAAATACATATGCTCACACCCCTTCAGCATAACACTCAACCTCTTAGCACAAGAAATCTGGACAAAGGCAAAAATAATGGGGGTACAAAGGCCCAAAAATAGGGTCAAATTTTAAATCTTGCTAGTATGAATTTAGAACTAGTTGCTAGAATAAAACGTTTAGTGACACCATACATTTTTCTGAGGAATATGAAGTCTGAAACTTAAACATCTGTCATTATTTAGTGAATTCAGTCATCACTAATTTGTCAGAAAAGTACACTTTTTATGAGCAACAGAACAAAAATATGACTCTGGACAGATGAGAGCTATGCACTCCAATCATACAAGTCACTTCTAAATTGCTTTTTTTTTGTTAATTGTTGAACGAATAATGTAAATGCAGCCTGCTTGTTGAGCCTTCACAGTCATGCAGTAAAACACATGATTTATTTCTTGTCATATATGAGAACTGTGGGGGAATGTAACTAACTCTACCTTTTCTGTATTTTTTTTTTTTTTTTTTTTTTTTTACCATTTGCAAATTGGAAATATGCAGCTTATTTTCTGACTAAAACATATTAATAAAAGCCCTTGGGGAGAAAAAGTAACGTTATTAAATGTAAGGCTATCATTCCTTAAGCCTCTTGTATGCATTCTCATGCTGATAGATGGGTGTGGTAGTGCTGGCAAACATTTTGTATTTATGCTGCAAATTATTGCATACACTTTGGCACCTTTACTTTTTTAATTTCTCCAAATCTTTTGGGTTTCTAAAACAATGACAGTAATGGACCCCATTCCTATGTCAAAGTATGATTAAAGTTCATGAAATTAGTATTGTTTCAATCTTTAATGTCAGCCAGAAGTGCTCTTTGCAGTAACCGCAATATGCCCAGTAATGACTCCTGTAATTCATACAGAGTTGCATATATTGATAACATATCTAAGTGTAATTGTAAATTCTTTTTTATAAGACCCATTACTCCTACTACTACTACTGGAACTGTCTTGGTATCTTTCTTCCACATTGCCCTCATTTCTGCCTGCTAATCCTGGTATTTTATGACTCTCTGTTTCTCTGTACATAAGTCACTATACTCACTGGGTGTAGTAACTTCAATAAACAATGCTACTTTTGTCTTCTTTTCATCAACTACTATATCTGGTTTTCTTGCATCTGTTTTTTGAACTGTTGGTAATGGATGTTCCCGTATTATATAAACTTCAACATTTTCTATGATGATTTTTGGCTCATATTTCCATTGTTTTTAGCTACTTCAATATTATAATGTTTGCACAATCCCCAACGCAAACGTCTTGACACATTATTATGCCTTTCGGTATACAGTCCTTCTGCTATCAGTATATCATAACCAGCAACAAGATGTGCAACTGTTTCCAATTCTGTTTTACAAAACCTACATTTGTCTGTTTCTCCCACATGTTCAATGGACTTTGTAAACCAATGTGTACATAGTCTACTATCTTAGGCTGCCAATATTAACCTTTCATCTTTTGGCTTAAATTCACCTCTCCTTAACCATTTCTGTGTCCGATCCTGATCAACATGAGGTTGTTCGAAGAGATTTCTATACTTGGAGCTATATTTATGCATTTTCCACATTTCTTGCCTTCTTATCTGATCCTTCACCTTATATTCTTTCTTTTATTTTTGGCATATGTAGTTGTTGCCAGATTTTTATTTATTTATGATTTGATTTCCATTCTCACTTGAGAAGTCATCTTAGACTTATTCTCCTCATGTTTCAAAACTTTTAGTATGTTTGGGTCTTGTGAGGTCAGCAGATATGTATGTAGACACACTATTGCAGATCTATATATGTAGTCAATTTCCAGGAGGCCCCTATCTCCTTCATAACGGGAAATATTTAATCTTGGTATGCACTTATTTTTGTAAATCATTTGATGAGCATGAAGCATCCTTCTTGTTTTCCTGTCCAAACTATCCAACACCTTTTGGGGCCAGTCATTTACTCCAGAACTGTAAATTAGGACAGGAAGAGTAAAGTGATTTAAAGCCTGGACTTTGTTTCTAGATGTCAATACTGTTTTTAATATTAATTTAAGTCTTCTATAATAGTCCTTACTATATTTTATTCACATTTGTTCATGTTTTATTGTTAATCCTTCATCAGTTCCCAGATAGTTATACACTCCGTCTTGCTCAACTTCTTTTATATCACATTCCTGTCCCAAACTGATGTTTTCTTGGTGCTGCAGTTTTCCTGCTTTAAAGGTTGCTTTTGCATATTTATCAAGACCAAATGACATTCTTATATCATCTGAAAAAGTTTTGACCACTTGCAGTTGTGCTTTCAGTTCCTCATCTGAAAAACTATACAGTTTTAAATCATCTATAAAAAGAAGAGGAGAGATTTTTACACTTGGTTGTTTTCTGTGAGCAAGATTATAGCCATGACCTAATCTGTTAAGTATCCCAAAAAATGTCAAGACAACAATCACAGCAAGATTGAGAATATTTTATTAGACAAAATAAAAAACAATAGTAAGCGCTTTCGCATCCTATATTGGGCTCTTCATCAGACTTCAGTAAAGCAATACTGTGACCTCAATATAACAAAATATCAATCTGAGATGTAACTAATTAGCTATTGGCTCAACCAATAAATGATCATATCTAATTAAAACACTGCATATGATGTATATATCAAAAGAAGAAGAACATGACATAAAATGTAAAATGATCAATGATCAAAATCTACTTTAAACAACTAATAAAGTGTATAGCAAACAGGACAGGACCACCACGATAATCATAAAATATAGATTTAATGTTCTAAACACAAAGATGGGTGCTTTTGCTTACCAACAAGCACGCTTCTTCAGATCTTAAAAGAACAATCCATCTCATCACCTTATATGCTCTCATCATGTAGACATTAAGAATCATTAGAAACAATCATTCAATTAATCTCTATAATCCAATTTAATAAAACAGTTAATTAATTAGTGTCTATTTAAAAATATATATACTTGTGGCAGAACCATCTGTTACATCATAACACATACTAAAACTCTATCTAATCACTCTATATCTATGAATATAGAATATGTTATACATAGAGAAGACAAGATAAAGCCATGCTAGGTAAATAAATAATAATAATAATACTTGAAATATATACATATATATCTAAAAACAAAAGTTATAAATTATAAATTATTTTCTTCCTTCATATAGGGGAAATGTATGTATATGTATATAATTTTCATAACCTATTCTGTTAAATTCATTTACGTGATCGTGCTTCTAATACTGGTCTTATACTCACAAAATTATTTAAACCAGGATGCATATGTGCACACAATTTAAATATCCACCGTAACTCTGTCAGTTCAAGATAGTTTGTTTTATCACCTACCCTTTTATTTTCAGTTATCAGTTGTAGCACTCTAAAACTAAAATGATGATCTCTCTCTATAGCTATATGTTTTGCAAGTGCATTTTGTTTATTAGATCGTTTTATATCATATACATGATTGTATATTCTATCTTTTAGTCTCCTTGATGTCATGCCCACATAAAAACAAGGACAAGAAGTACATGTTTCGAGATATATCAAATTACTATCATTACATGTAGCATAAAATTTAGTTAAAAACTTATAATCTAGGACAGGGTGACAGAACAATTATGTATCTGTTATTTCTTTACACATGTTACATCGACCACAAGGGAACGTGCCAAAATCTAACTTTTTCTTACACTGTTTCTTCTTAATATTAGTGTTATGATCTATACATAAAAGTCTCTTAAGCTTCTTACTATTACTATATCTAAATCTAGGGAATTCCCCTACGATATGCAATATACTAGAATTCGCTGTAAGAACATGCCAGTTCTTTTTAATTATATAAATTATACTTCTATTATCATTCGTATATCTAGTAGTAAAAAGTATATTAGTGTTCCTATTATATCTATCATGGTGGCTACCTGTCATTTATAACTTCTTCTCCGTCTTGTTAGTATCCATAAAAAACAGTTTCTTTTATTCTTTCAAGCAAGGATCTATTATATCCCCTTTCCAAAAATAGACTTTCCATATCGTTCATCTGTTTATTTAACTCTATGGCATCTCTACAAATTCTCTTAAGTCTATAATTTTGACTCTTAACAATATTAGGAAAAACAAATCTGGGGTGCACACTTCGGAAATGTAATAGAGTGTTTTTCCAACATGGCTTTCGATATAGACCAGTGGACAAAAATCCTTCTACATCTTTTGAAATTACTATATCCAAGAAATCTATCTTCATAGTTGAATGTAGCATAGTAAATTTCAAAAAATCCATTGTGGATTCTAAATATCTAACAAAATCATGCAAGGCAGTAATATCACCATCCCATATCAATAGGATGTCGTCCACAAACAATCTATATAGAAGTACATGTGGATAATAAATACTGTTGAACAAAAATGCTTTCTCCCAAAAGTATACTACAAGGTTCACATAAGTATTAGCACATGGGGTGCCCATAGTGACACCCCATTTTTGCAAATACATATTGTCACTGAACATAAAAACATTATTGGATAAAACAATATCCAATAATGTACAGATTAGCAACTGTTCACTACTATTAAATGTATTAGTTTCATTTAGAATGTCTCTAATAGCTTCCATTCCGTATCCATTAGGAATGGAAGCAAACAGGCTCTTGGCATCTAAGGTGACTAATAAACATCCTGATGGTAATGGCTGTTCAATAAATTGATCTAGTTCATCTAGTAGCTGATAAGTGTATTTTAAAATAGTGGAAATATTCCTCACTAAAGGTCCTAACTTGCATTCAATAAATACAGACATTGTCTCTGTTATCCATCCACCTCCTGCCACAACAGGGCGCATTGGGGTTGGAAAAACATTCTTATGAATTTTGGGTACCCTTTTATATATGGAATCAATGGAGACTCAACTAATAGATAGGCACATAGTTCATAATCAGTCTGTCTACACATTAGGAGATCATATAAACTATCACATACTTGTTTCACAATATTTTTATAACAATCATCATCAATGGTTATATATGTATTAATATCTTGTAACATCTCTAGCATTGCTTTATCATAGTCTCTTGTATTTAGCAACACAATCCCTCCACCCATTTTCTGCTGGTTTAATTGATATATCTGAAGAAAAGGCAAAGATGCTTGTTCTTCTATATCTAAATTATAATAAGAACATCTACATGTCTGTGTAGTGAAATAGTCATACAAATCCCTTTCGCACATCTTTATAAAACACTAAACATGTGTTGGTAAATTAGGAACAAAAGAGCTTTTACGTTTCAATCTATTAACATTGTTTAGAACAACACAAGTATCATTTTTAAACATTAGTTTTAACGCAACAGTGCGCCCAAACATTCTCAAGTCCATAAGTATATTACTCAAGTCATTGTCTTGAGAAGGAATGAAGGACAAACCTTTGTTCAACAATGATGCATCAGCTGGAGTTAATTCACAGTCCAAAAAGTTGAAAACTAAAGAGTTCAATTCCTTGTTCGGCGTCTGGTTTCTGGATTCCCTTCTGAATATTTCCTTTTCCGACACCCTCGGCTGTTGCACCTTGTTCGAGACGCTGTAGGTATCTTCATCGGGTAAGGTAAAAAATGTTCCATGCCCATTAGTGTTTTTTTGGCCTGGCTCCTGAGTTGTTACCACTCACGTGGTCTAATAGAGCTTGCTGATTGGGTGGAGGAGTGTCAGTAGTTGTAGTGGCTGCTGATTCTGAAACGCCACTTAATGACGTATCGGGTTAACAGTCTTCATGTATTTTGTCACTCGATGAGGCATTCTTATTTAAAGTGGCAGTCTGATGAATTGAAGGTCTGGTAGCCCCACTTTCAATGGGAAGAATAGATTGGACAGATTGTAAAACAGTATTATCATGACTATTGTTGTTACTAGTAGTCGCATTATTCTTAGGCCAAACAAATACGTGGCCTAAAATAAAATATTTATAATTGCGTTGCATCTTGCGATGTTTAATCAGTTGCAGACTGTCACTATACATAGAAATATTCATATACATATTGTCCATTTTAGCCTCATACATTTCCCCTTTAAACTGCAAGCATAGATCTTTATTCAAAGCCTCTACCTTTTTGGTCGGTTCATTTTCTATTGGGGAAAAGTAATCAACAAGTAATTCCATATAGCTGTTACCCAGTTCTATATTTAATTGTTGCCACCTTTTAAGCAGTTCAGGATAGCTATCGCCATAAGTAGGCATACAGAGCACTCTCATTCCACGTGGAATTATAATAAAGTGTATAAAATCTAACTTTGATGTCGGTTGCATAATACAATGTGTAGAGCTCGTCCATCGAAACAATTTGTTTAAATGAATGCAGCTTTGTCATGTTCTTCTTCTTATTGAGTTCAGAGTATTGCTTTATTGAAGTCTCATGAAGCACCTGATATAGGATGCAAAAGTGTTAACTATTGTTTTTTATTTTGTCTAACAAAATATTCTCATTCTTGCAGTGTTTGCTGCCTTAACATTTTGGATTATACTGAAAGGCACTTTATCTTCTGGTTCATCCTTTTTATTGTTGTAATCTGTTAAGTAAACAGCTTAATAGTTTAAGGGTAACACAAAAAAACAGCAGTGACAGAAAGTCACCCTGGAATACTTTGTGTTTTAAATATAATTGTACAGTAGACTAGAAACTGGCAATCCAGCAAGCTGTTAAATCTTCTTCTTTCGGCTTTTTCCCGGTTAGGGGTCGCCACAGTGGATCACCTGTCCGCTCATGATTGGCAGTGGAGTTTTACAGTGTTGAGTTGCCAGCCCGGTGCCCAACCTTCCACAGAAGGCACACACATGCACCCACTCACACCTAGGGCCAAGTTAGAGTGTCCAATCCACCTACAGCATGTCTTTGGGATGTGGGAGGAAACCGGAGCACCCGGAGGAAACCCACACGACCACAGGGAGGACATGCAGACTCCGCACAGAAGGTACCCCAACCAAGAATCGAACCAGAGAACTTCTTGCTGTGAAGTGGCAATGCTAACCACTGCACCACCGTGGCTGCAAGCTGTTAAATGTACTCATTAAATTCAGTCATTTCTTTTTTGTGATCTTGGCCATCCAGAAAGGTAGTGTAAGTGGTAATGAATCTTTTCAAAAATGTCATAAGGCAATATCTGTGAAGAAATGTGGGATGTCACTCTTTAAGAAATATATGTTCACAATGCATACCTCTCAACCTCTTAGAGCAGGAAATCTGGACAAAGCCAAAAATAATGGGGAGACAAAGGTTTAAAAATAGGGAGAGTTTCTAAATATTCCTCCTAAAAACTTAAAAAGATGATAGAACAATAAGGTTTCAGGGTTTTCATTAGCATGAATTTTCTGAAGGGTATGAGGTCTGAAACTCAAATGCCTGTCATTATTTTCTGACGTCCATCCTCAATGATTTGTCATAAAACAAAAATTCTATGAGGAACAGACCAACAATATGAGGTAAAAATGTGGACATTCTGCAAAAATGTGGACAGTTGAGATGTATGCCACAGTGTTACACTGTCACATTCAGTAGTTTGTATTTTTGTTGAACTGCAGTTTCCACCAGATTCGTCTTGCTGATTTAACTTTCGGTAGAGTGTAATTTTGGTCTACAGAAGTAGACTCATTTCAAATATACTTTAAACCTTAAATGAAGAGTTGGAGCCAATTAGGTATTTTTGTTCAGCAGACATATGCATTAATTAGTACATTCCTTTGTGTCTGTTTTTTGGACACAGGAGATCATTTTTCTTTTTCTTTTCTTCTTTTTTTTTTTTGGGGGGGGGGATTTGGCTTCTGATTCATAATCATACTGGTAGCTATATCTGAATGGTTGCCCTGAAAAAAAAGCACCAAACCAGGCATGTCCAAGGGTCAGCTTCCGTTGATTTCTCCTGTCCACCTGGTGAATCTGGGCATACTGGGGCAATGCAGCAATTGCCACATGTACACAGACAACCCTCTCCTCCTACCACCCAACACTACAACCTGTGAGAGATGCACTTACATAGCCAAACTGGAAGCAGCACTCTCTCCACCCAAGATTGTGCTAGACAGTCAAGAGGAGAAGGTTAACACCTGCACTACACCTCAAGCAACACATAGCCCTTCTAACTCATACCACCAACACCCACACATAGCAACATTAAATCCCTTAACTGTAATCTGCCCAAGCAACAAGGACCTCCGAAGCTGAAATGCAAACAAACACCAATTACAACCAAAGTGTCACATAGCTCACAACACCAGTGTGCCACCCAGCAACAGTCCCTAAGGCAAGACAACGTACCTAACACTTTAGTCATAGGTGACTCTATAGTCAGGCACACTGATGTCCCATTCACCAGGCTGAACAAGGAGAAAATTACAGTGAGCTGCCTGTCAGGTGCCAGGATCTGCCACATAACTCATGCACTCAAGTCACTCCACAACAAGTACAAATATGACTCTGTCATTGTCCATGTTGGAGTGAATGACTTGAGATGTACCTCCCTGGACTACATGAAAAGAGACATGAAAGAGCTCTTGGATAATGTGGCCCAGGCAGGTATGACCCTAGCCCTGAGTAGCATCTTGCCTTCGCCCAGAATGATACCACAATATAAGGACAAATAATTGGCTAAGCTTCTGATGTCATTCAAAGGGGATCCAGTATCTGTCTGCCTAGGACGACATGATCGACAGACCACGATGCTTTGCCAGAGATGGTCTGCACCTGTCGCCCCTGGGATTCAGATTACTGGCTAAGGCTCTTGCCACCCCTATAGTGCCTTTTTTAGGCAAAGTCCAAAGGACAAAACCACCACCGTAACAGGTACAAGCATGCAAAATCTGAAGGTAATGCTACTCAGTGCTAGAAGTCTAAACCTCAAAATGCACTCTCTCGAGGCACTTCTAAAAATGGAGAACATCGATATCTGTGAAGTAACTGAGACCTGGTTCAAGGTTCCAGAGAGCACCCCTGCAATACCAGGCTACAACTCTTACCACACTTTTCGGCTACCAAACCAGGATCAAAACACTAAAGGTGGAGGAGTGTCCATATTCACCAAGGATATTCACACCACCAGGTTAGTTGCCCAACACAATGCGTCTGAAATTCTCCAGGTGCAACTAACACTAGGTAAGACTGCAATCCAAACTGTAGCTTGCTACAGATCCCCCACCATGCCCCAAGATTCTCACTACACCTTTCTAAACATACTGGAAAATATACAACCAAACTCCCTAATACTGGGTGATTTCAACTACCCTGCCATTAACTGGGAAAACTACTTGTGCACCAACATCTTTGCCCAGTGGTTCTTGGAATTCATAAATTCCAATGCCCTGGATCAACTAATCCATAGTCCCACCAGGGGCTCCAATATCCTAGACCTGGTCATTACCAACATGGAAAATCAATGCTCCACACCTATGGTCACCCCCTCGTTGGTCAGGTCAGACCATAAGCTAATCACCCACATCCCAACCCCCCCCCCCCCAGTAAGGAAACCTCCATAAAAAACTTCTCCAAGGCAGACTTCATGCTACTCATGTCAGAAGTTACAAACTTCATGACACCCATGCAGACGGGAACTGAAAGTTCGACTGCTGAGTCCTACACTAAGGCACTGTACGAGCAAATCTACTCATGCATGAATCGTGCCATCCCAAATAGAAACAAGATGCTCTCCTCCAAAAAAAAGGAAGCCAATCTGGTGGTCTCCTGCCATAAACAAACTTTACAACAAAAGGAAAAAAACTGTTGCAGAAAAGAGGAAAATCCCAGGATGCAAAAAACTCCCTTACCAGCCTCAGTAAGAAGCTGATATCCCTCATAAAATCCTCCAAAGCTAGTTACAAAAATAAAATTGCCAAAGATTCCAAAGACAACCACAAGGCATTCTATAACTATGTCAAGAATCTAAATGGCAATGCTCAGATCTGCTGTGAGCTACAACAGAATGGCATTAAATCTACTGAACCCAAGGATATTGCCAATATCCTGGCAGATCAATTCAGTGTCAACTTCACTCCCCTCTCACCCCCTAAATGGCCCGTCTCAATATTGGAAGATTGCCAAATTCCAGTAATAACGGCCACACCAGTAAAAACACACTCTCCAAAGCTAAGAATACAGCATCCATGGGACCAGATGACATCCCGGGCTGTGTACTACATGAACTGGAAAATGAACTGGCACGTCATCTAAGTGTCATGTTTAATCATACCCTCACCTCAGGCTTTGTGCCCACTGAGTGGAGCACCACTACAGTTATCCCACTCCACAAGGGGGGATCCACCTTGGATCCCAGGAACTACCATCCCATCAGTCTGACGAGCCTGAGCTACAAGGTCATGGAACTTATAAACAAAGACATTGGCAACCTTAAAACACTGGACCCCCACCCAGTTTTGATTTGTGAAGGGCCGATCTTGTCTCCTGAACCTTATTGGCTTCCTTGAATCAGTCTCCAGAGCCGTGGACGAGGGTAGGCAGTCCACACAGCCTATCTGGACCTCGCCACAGCCTTTGACACCATCCCCCACTCTGGAATCATAGATAAACTTACTAAGCTGGGCATTAATCCCTATGTCACTCGATGGGTTGCCAACTGGCTTACTGACAGAACCCACACTGTAAAAGTAGCTGATTCCAAATCCAACTCCAGACATGTGACAAGTGGAGTACCTCAGAATTCAGTCCTGGGACCTCTCTTGTTTTGCATCTACTTCTCTGAAGTACAAGCCAACACTAAGGGACTCTGGCTAACAAAGTTCGCAAATGACTGCAAACTGGGAGCCATTATTGAATCCCCAAATGATGTGGATACTCTACAAAATGGCCTTACAGAAACAGATGCTTGGTGCCAGAGCCATGGGCTCAACTCAATGCCAAGAAATGTGTAGTTATCCCCTTTCGGAAAAAATGTGTACCCGTGAATTATCACATAGGTGGCAGTACACTAAACACTGAAAGTGTGATAAGAGACTTAGGGACACAGGTGGACAGTGGTCTCACCTTCAATAACCACATCGCCAAAACAGTCAGGAAATCCTTCTATGTGGCACACATCATCACTAAGGGCTTTTCATCCATAAAAAAGGAGGTCATTGTCCCACTGTACTCATCCCTCATTAAACCCATTATAGAATACAACGCCCCATTTGGTATGTACCTCTGAAGACATAAGCAACAACTGGAAAGGCAGCAGAAATACCTCACTAAAAGAATCACAGGCCTAAAGCAGATGCCCTATGCTGACCATCTTAAAAAACTCCAGCTATACTCTGTTGCATATCGTCTACTCCGAGGCGATCTCTGCTTAACGTACAAGGCCATGTCAAACCCAGAGCTGTTGGACATGCTACACTTAAAGAAATCCCAATCCCTCAGAGCCACATGCTCTAGGGATCTAAATCTTGTCAGCACAATAAACAAAACATGCTGAAGGGATAGGTTCATGGCCCAGAGACTCCCCAGCCTCTGGAATAGACTGCCCATACATGTCAAGCAGAGCACCTCTTTGGCCCTCTTCAAAAGGAACCTTGATGATTGGATGGGAGAAAGGAAATTCACCCAGGGGATCACGTCAGTCACCCTGCTAGACAGGGGTCCAGGGAAGTAAATAGTGTGGGAAGAAATAGCCAGGGAATTGTTATGGCTAGGCTTGTATAGGCCCTAGGGCCGATAGCCTAGTACCAACCTATGAACCTATTGAAGACATTTTGAAGAGTTTGTGTTACTTTGTCCCGTGCAGATATGCATATCAATGCAGAAAATATATTAAGCATATTTTCTTTTACTAGCAATGTAACTTGAATAATTTTATGACAAAGACCATTACAGATGTCAAAAGGCTGCATCCGTAGTATTTATAAATGGGTGCATGACATTTTTAATATAGAGCAGCAAAGCTGTGAACTGCAAACTACGTTTTAAAAGCTATATTTGCTTCTTCTGTGAAATGCAGCTGATATGTAAAACAAAAATGTTGAAAAAATATGAAAAAAGACTATAATTGTTTTGCTTTCGAGCTGCAGCTAACTGCAAAGTGTAGACTTGTGACTTTTTTTCTCTGGGGGCAGGCAGAGCTGTGTACCCTGGATAATGCCTCAAATGGTGCTCTAACCCCTCCCTAAAATTATCAGGAGTTGAGAACCAAAACAATCCACTGATAATGACAAAAGGTGAAAAAGTCCTATAAGCAAAGCTTTGCTACTTAACACATACAAACATAGTCTTTGAAATCATTAAGCAGCCAGAATATCAGTCACCACTATTTAAGTAATTAAAGTACTGCTTTTGCAGCAAGTGATCTACAACTGCACCCCAGAACACAAATCACATCAGTGTTTGAAAGGATGGAATTTAAGCAGACATGTTTGAGGTTGTGGCTGCTAAAATGCTAAAGGATTGTTTGCAGGGACCAGTTCACACCTGCTCTGCAATGCCAATAGACCCTAAAACATTTGTGACTGGTGCATCTGCACATTTCACCCCTCACTAGCTATGGCTTTGTGGCAAGTACTTCTTCCTGTAAAATATTTTATAACCTTCATTTTCTTTATTGGTAAGGGGTAGCCAGAAGCACACCTCCCTGCACACATACTTCTTATAGTTTGCCAGGCTACTTTGCGTTACTGAAGGATGTAAGTCTTGTAACTGGACCAGATCTTTCAAGTTACTTTAGGCATTGTATCATACAGCTCAAGTCTGTAGTTTAAATGTGATTGACAGGAAAGTACATTCAACTCCAGCTGATTCAGTGTGGAATTGGTTTGAAAGAATTATACTAAGCACATATATATATATATATATATATATATATATATATCAATGAATTCATTACAAGACATCCCTCCATGGGTCAGGTGGAAGTAGGTCTTCAGAAAATGCTGAGCTCACTGACGTTTTTTGTCTGATTGCTTTCTTGAATATTGCTGCTTTTGGACACTGTGTTAAATTCTGCACCAGTAAGGTTGCATTTGTTATTGTGTTTACCTCTTTCCTTCTGAGAATTTAGGCTCTGGTCAATAGCGCATGTATCTCTATTAGTCAAATTTTATTTAGGAAATGTATATAGCTGGTTAGATAGACTTCTTCCTGTACAAGCTTTGTTTAAAACTGGTATTTTACGTATTTGTACATTTGAATATCGATCCCTGTATATTTAACTCAGTTTTGC